>NW_024645271.1:0-506 GCF_008729295.1 Plectropomus leopardus
TGGCTCCGTGAATGCAGCGCAGCAGATGTAGTTATTTTTCTCTCCTTTGCAGCTGAATGTCTCTCTGAAGTGGATAATTGATCTGTTGATACGTACACAGCTGATTAGATCAATAGATGAGACGAGGCATTTGCGGGTTTTTGTAAGTGAAAGACAATTTTAGGCTCAGCAGAATGAACGGTTTAGTTTCACTTTTAATGCGCCTGACGTTCTGCTGCACGTCTCTGCTGCTACTACGCTATCAATAACCCAACAGTGTTTTAATATTGCTCTTAATTAAACAGTCCAGCTCCATTGAGACTATGGCGGGACAAATTATGGCAGCACGCCGTAGTTATGGTTATTAATGGGAAACACTGAGCTGCATCTAACGACATTTCCTCTCTGCCTCCAACATTCAGCCACTGTGAATGTTACTGGTAGGAAATTTGTATTGACTCGTTGTTAGTCGTGGTTTTTAGAGGTTCTAACAGAAAAATGTGAACCCGACATGACTTTGGTTGTGC
>NW_024645272.1:0-326 GCF_008729295.1 Plectropomus leopardus
TTTACACACTGACCCATTCACACACTCACACATTTACACGCTGACCCATTCACACATTCACACATTTACACACTGACCCGTTCACACATTTACACGCTGACCCGTTCACACATTTACCCACTGACCCATTCACACACTCACAAATTTATACGCTGACCCGTTCACACATTTACCCACTGACCCATTCACACACTCACAAATTTACACGCTGACCCGTTCACACATTTACACGCTGACCCGTTCACACATTTACCCACTGACCCATTCACACACTCACAAATTTACACGCTGACCCGTTCACACATTTACCCACTGACCCATTCACA
>NW_024645273.1:0-226 GCF_008729295.1 Plectropomus leopardus
ACATCAGCAGAAGAATTATGCATTCAGACAAGCTGAACATAAGGTCAAAAAGTGATCCAAAAATCTGATGTCAATGGTCGTTCTGTAGCATCTGTCATGTATTCATTAGTGAGTGATCATCACAGCCAGAACATAATGTGTGGAGAGCAGTAGAGTAAGAGAAAATAAAAAGATAAAATCCATTCAGGGTACTGAAAAAAGAATTTTCACATATGCACATACTGTT
>NW_024645274.1:0-342 GCF_008729295.1 Plectropomus leopardus
TTTTTGATGTACTGATTCATGTTACAGTCATGAAATTAATCCTGGCTAACATGCTGTAGTGTGCTAAAGCCAAAACATTTTTTTAAGCAGCATTCTCATAAATGACTCAAACGTAAGTATTTGTAACACCATTCATGTGGCTCCAGATGGAGCGCATTGTAGCTAGTTTTAGCTCAGTTTTTGCTAATATGGACACATAGTATATAAGGCAGAATCAAGGGTGTCACTTTGTGTTGAAAAGTGTGTGGGACATCATTTTTAAGATTTCCTGCATTCTTGTGAATTTTTATGTACTATTGCCTGGGGTAAGTAAAATCTCACGTCAGCCTAGAAAATCTCGTA
>NW_024645275.1:0-228 GCF_008729295.1 Plectropomus leopardus
AGGTGAGTCACAGCCCCCCCCTTCTTTGTTTGTTTGTTTGTTTGTTTGTTTGTTTGTTTGTTTGTTTTTACCTCTTCTTGTCGACGTCGTCCTCCAGTCTGATGACTTCCTGCTGCAGGACGCTCAGTCGCTCCTGCAGAGCTGCGTTCTCTGATCGGACCTCCTCCAGCTGAGCCCTGCACACAACAAACATACAAACAACAAACACACAAACAAACACACAAACAA
>NW_024645276.1:0-380 GCF_008729295.1 Plectropomus leopardus
AATGTGTGGGGGCTCTGGGTCCTCCTGCTCCTCTTTATGGTGTGGAGATTCTGGTTCCTCCTGGTCCTCTTTAATGTGTGGGGGCTCTGGGTCCTCCTGCTCCTCTTTAATGTGTGGGGGCTCTGGGTCCTCCTGCTCCTCTTTAATGTGTGGGGGCTCTGGGTCCTCCTGCTCCTCTTCACCAATGATCACTTTTCGGACACCTGAAAGTCGACCTGAAACACAGACGGACATCATGTGTTTGTGTCAGACGGTTTCAGTGGTGTGGATTAACTACCGTAAAACCTGTAAAAGCCTAGTCTCAATTAAAGTCCTCGTCCCCCTTACCAGCCGGCTGTGGATCCACATTCGGACAAACAAAGGCCGGTCTGTATTAGAGG
>NW_024645277.1:0-741 GCF_008729295.1 Plectropomus leopardus
TCACAGATCCACTGAAATCGGTATTGACATGACCGGTCATTCCAGTCTTTGTTAGGTCTGATATGTACACAGTCCTCTTCACCGTACTGATGACCTCCACCACCGTTATCAGGCTGGGCCTCCTCCCACCTCCTAACAGGTTAATGAACAAGAAGATCATGATACTGTAAATCTGTGACATAAACTCTTTCTCTAGTAGTACATCATGCTCTTTACTCAAAATACCCTCCCTTATCATTAGTATTATCAATATTATCATTAGCAGTAGTAGTAATTATTATTACTGCTTTAAGTATTACAATGCACAGCAGTTCTGGTTTCTGCAAGGCTCGCTTTGTGCTGCCTGATTTTGGGTTGCTTCAGCTGCTCCGGAAACTCTGTTTAAGCCATCAGCACAGCAGTTATGTAAGGGAGAACTTTCTGCTGGAAATTCAAATTAAATAAATTATACTGTAATATAAAATTATGGGTGCATATGGTAAATATTTATTTAACCAACGTCAGGCCTTACCAAAGAGTCAGCGGGGTGCCATCTATCCATTTCCAGGTCCCCTCCTTTTCTCTGTCAGTCAAACCAATCCAAGCATATGTGCTGAACTCATCAAGAAACATCTATTCAATATAAAGACGCCAATATGATACTTCGTTTTAACCTCAGTGTACTGTATGTGCAGTTTATAGTTATTAATCTCAGCACAAAACTCAGCTGTAACCTAATCATCATAATTAAATATTAAGTGG
>NW_024645278.1:0-433 GCF_008729295.1 Plectropomus leopardus
GTCCCTGAGACACAATTCATAAACGACTATAACATTAAGTCAAAACTGTTACTTCTTATTTTCTTTTATTATTTCAAACTACAATTCTGGCCATACAATGCACTTTAAATGAAAAAAAAGATATCACTAGATACAGACATATGAAAGAGAAAAACACACACTAAATGCTAACATGACAAGTACATTGTCCACACAGGTCAGCATGCAATACGCGAGGGCACTGCAGTGATGTCAGACGTCAAACTGACATGTCTGAGTGTGTTTGATCTCTCTATCAGCGCTCAGACGCTTGCCTTGTGCCCTCTGACTCCTTCTTATTTTCTTTTATTTTTTCAAACTACAATTCTGGCCATACAATGCACTTTAAATGAAAAAAAAGATATCACTAGATACAGACATATGAAAGAGAAAAACACACACTAAATGCTAACAT
>NW_024645279.1:0-259 GCF_008729295.1 Plectropomus leopardus
ACTGTGCCAGGTTTTGAATCTTCAGACACTGTATTTGATAGTGATGTGACTTCTATTTCTGGTGGATTGTCATTGACATCTTTTATCTTTATAATGAGCCTACACTCACCTGTTAGTGGTGGTGTTGCTTTATCTGATGCCTCAACATCGAGTTTGTAAACGTCGTTTTCTTCATAGTCCACTAAGCCCTTAACTCTGATTTCCCCAGTTAATTTGTCCAACTCAAAAATGTCATAGATTTTCCCCCTCAATGTTTTTC
>NW_024645280.1:0-1259 GCF_008729295.1 Plectropomus leopardus
TGAGTGAGTGAGTGAGTGAGTGAGTGAGTGAGTGAATGAGTGAGTGAGTGAGTGAATGAGTGAGTGAGTGAGTGAGTGAATGAGTGAGTGAATGAGTGAGTGAGTGAATGAGTGAGTGAGTGAATAAATAAGTGAATGAGTGAGTGAATAAATGAGTGAATGAGTGAGTGAGTGAATAAATGAGTGAGTGAGCGAGTGAATGAATGAGCGAGTGAGTGAATGAGTGAGTGAGTGAGTGAATGAGTGAGTGAATGAATGAGCGAGTGAATGAATGAGCGAGTGAGTGAATGAGTGAGTGAGTGAATGAGTGAGTGAGCGAGTGAGTGAATGAGTGAATGAGTGAGTGAATGATGAGTGAGTGAGTGAATGAGTGAGTGAATGAGTGAGTGAATGACTGAATGAGTGAGTGAGTGTGTGAGTGAGTGAATGAGTGAGTGAGTGAGTGAGTGAATGAGTGAGTGAGTGAGTGAGTAAATGAGTGAATGAGTGAGTGAGTGAGTGAGTGAGTGAATGAGTGAGTGAATGAGTGAGTGAGTGAATGAGTGAGTGAGTGAGTGAGTGAATAAATAAGTGAATGAGTGAGTGAATAAATGAGTGAATGAGTGAGTGAGTGAATGAGTGAGTGAGTGAGTGAATGAATGAGTGAGTGAGTGAGTGAATGAAGGAGTGGGTGAATGAATGAGCGGGTGAATGAATGAGCGAGTGAGTGAATGAGTGAGTGAGTGAATGAGTGAGTGAGTGAGTGAATGAGTGAGTGAGTGAGTGAATGAGTGAATGAGTGAGTGAATGATGAGTGAGTGAGTGAATGAGTGAGTGAATGAGTGAGTGAATGAGTGAGTGAGTGTGTGAGTGAGTGAATGAGTGAGTGAGTGAGTGAGTGAATGAGTGAGTGAATGATGAGTGAGTGGGTGTGTGAGTGAGTGAATGAGTGTGTGAATAAATAAGTGAATGAGTGAGTGAATAAATGAGTGAATGAGTGAGTGAGTGAATAAATGAGTGAGTGAGCGAGTGAATGAATGAGCGAGTGAGTGAATGAGTGAGTGAGTGAATGAATGAGTGAATGAATGAGCGAGTGAGTGAATGAGCGAGTGAGTGAATGAATGAATGAGTGAGTGAATGAGTGAGTGAGTGAGTGAGTGAATGAGTGAGTGAGTGAATGATGAGTGAATGAATGAGTGACTGAGTGAATGAGTGTGTGAATAAATAAGTGAATGAGTGAGTGAATAAATTAGTGAATGAGTGAATAAATGAGTGAGTGA
>NW_024645281.1:0-377 GCF_008729295.1 Plectropomus leopardus
AAATAAATACAAATAATAATTGATCTAGTTACAAAATCTGTTTCAAATGTATGGCAGAAAAAGACAAAGTCAATTTAATATAATAAAAACAGAAATTAATAGATTTAATCAAAATACTAAAACTGTATAAAAACATCTTTATAAAATGTGATTTTTGATCACAAAAAAAGTCAATCATGCCGTTACAATGCCTGGATTAAAGGGTTAAAAAATGGATTGGAAATGTGGAAATTCACAAAAAGTCCAAATATCACAAAGTGTTTCCTCTGAAATGTAAAAGCTGCAGAAACAGAGCGAATAAATAATGACGAACATTTTCGTCAGTTTCCAGTTCAAATTTGAAAGAGTCACATGTTGACGTTTTTTAAGTCATTCTG
>NW_024645282.1:0-302 GCF_008729295.1 Plectropomus leopardus
AAATAAATACAAATAATAATTGATCTAGTTACAAAATCTGTTTCAAATGTATGGCAGAAAAAGACAAAGTCAATTTAATATAATAAAAACAGAAATTAATAGATTTAATCAAAATACTAAAACTGTATAAAAACATCTTTATAAAATGTGATTTTTGATCACAAAAAAAGTCAATCATGCCGTTACAATGCCTGGATTAAAGGGTTAAAAAATGGATTGGAAATGTGGTAATTCACCAAAAAGCCAAAATATCAAAAAGTGTTTCCTCTGAAATGTAAAAGCTGCAGAAACAGAGCGAATAA
>NW_024645283.1:0-382 GCF_008729295.1 Plectropomus leopardus
TTTTAGAGGTGTCAGGAAACGCTTTCATTCAGCTGGGAAAACCCATCACTGTAAACAAAAGCTGCCAGATGTGATTAACAAAGATTGAGTCCTGACACAGTACTGAAACAAGGGATCTTTTTCCCACACCCGCTTTTCTTTTTTCTTGTGATAACATAACATATCAACCAACAACTGACATTATCTGCTGTCATTAGAACCTGTTTGTCACAACATATTCAAACCAAAAGACAAAAAAATGAACGATTTACTCGTCAAATTGAGTCCATAAAACAAAATAAAAAAATTGTGCATAATAATAGCATTTCACTCCTAGGAAATTGGAAAGGTTGTTCTGTTAATGTGCGAAAGTGAAACAAAAGTATGTGAAGCTCAACAGTGT
>NW_024645284.1:0-844 GCF_008729295.1 Plectropomus leopardus
TCCCTGAGCTATAGTATGGCGTTTTTCTCCATACGAAACTTTGGCTTAAAATGCTCAAAATATTGACTTTTTAGATGATTTTTTTCAACAGACTACAGTATAAACAGCATCAACATGCTGTTCAGTGACTTTTTTCATTATTTCGAGAGATTACTTTTTGACCATTTTTTCCTGAGCTATAGTGTGGCGTTTTCTCCATCCTAAACTTTGGCCGAAAACACTCAAAATATTGACTTTTTTTTTCAACAGATTACACTATAAACATCCCGAACATGGTGTTCTGTGACTTTTTTCAGCGTTTCGAAAGATCACTTTTTTGACCTTTTTTCCCTGAGCTGTAGTATGGCGTTTTTCTTCATACGAAACTTTGGTTTAAAATGCTCAAAATATTGACTTTTTAGATGATTTTTTCAACAGATTACAGTATAAACAACGCAAATATGCTGTTCTATGACTTTTTTCAGTATTTGGAGAGATCATTTTTTTAAACATTTTTCCCTGAGCTATAGTATGGCGTTTTTCTCCATGCTAAACTTTGGCATAAAACACTCAAAATATTGACTTTTTAGACCTTTTCTTCAACAGCCTATACTATGAACAGCCTCAACATGCTGTTCTATGACTTTTTTCAGCGTTTCGAAGGATGACTTTTTTGACCATTTTTCCCTGATTTATAGTATGGCGTTTTTCTCCATATTAAACTTTGGCCTAAGACGCTCAAAACATTGACTTTTTAGACCATATTTTCAACAGGCTATACTATAAACAGCCTCAACATGTTGTTCAATGACTTTTTTCAATATTTGGAGAGATCACTTTTTTGACCATTTCTCCCTGAGCTATA
>NW_024645285.1:0-200 GCF_008729295.1 Plectropomus leopardus
GTAGATGAAGTGTGCAGCTGTGTGTAGATGAAGTGTGCAGCTGTGTGCAGATGAAGTGTGCAGCTGTGTGTAGATGAAGTGTGTAGATGAAGTGTGCAGCAGTGTGTAGATGAAGTGTGCAGCAGTGTGTAGATGAAGTGTGCAGCTGTGTGCAGATGAAGTGTGCAGCAGTGTGTAGATGAAGTGTGCAGCTGTGTGTA
>NW_024645286.1:0-559 GCF_008729295.1 Plectropomus leopardus
AAAAATATTATTTTTTTAGTAGTTTTTAGGGTTCGTTGCCATATGGCAACACCGTACCATAATGGAAAGTAATGAAAACATCAGAGTTTTGTTTAAAATTGTATGTAACATTTATTTTAAAACTCATGTTATAGTATAAATAATCCCAAGTAGCCTGAACAGGCGTCAAGTAAAGTGTTACCCATTTTACACTCTCTTACTGGTAATACCTGTCACTTCACTTTCATCCTCACTGTCCTCCCTCTCCTCACTGTCTCCATTGCCCTCACTGTCTCTGTCCTCACTGTCCCCACTGTCCTCATTCTCTGGCTCATAATCTTCATCCGTCTCACTGTCATCTTCACTATCATCTAGTGGGAGGGCTAGTTCAGCCTTTTTCCGCGATGTACCATAAAAAAAATTTGCATTCATTCTGTAAATGGAAGAAAGATGTGTCAAATATCATTATATGCAATGTGGAAAGGACTCACAAAGTGCATTATTATAGTTTAGAGACTATAGAAGATCACTAATGTACACCAATGCAATTGCAAAGTAGGCCTATAACTAAATACAAAAT
>NW_024645287.1:0-487 GCF_008729295.1 Plectropomus leopardus
AATTTGACATTTTTCGCCATACTATAGTATGCAGTTTTTGTCCACTTTTTCAACGTGCTACATTATGACATTTTTGGCCGTTTTTAGTCTTTTTTGTCCACTTTGTATACTAATAGGCCTCTCTACAAGCTATAATATGTCATTTTTTGGACGGGTCAAAATTTGACATTTTTCGCCATACTATAGTATGCGATGTTTGGCCATTTTTTCAACGTGCTAGATTATGACTTTTTTGCCGTTTTTAGTCTTCCTTTCCACTTTGTATACTATTAGGCGTCTCTACAAGCTATAATATGTCATTTTCAGCCATTTTTTGGACGGGTCAAAATTTGAATTTTGTCGCAATACTATAGTATGTGATGTTTGGCAATTTTTTCAACATGTTACATTATGACGTTCATTGCATTTTTACACCTTTCTTTCCACTTTGTATACTATTACGCGCCTCTACAAGCTATTATATGTCATTTTCAGCCATTTTTCGGAC
>NW_024645288.1:0-269 GCF_008729295.1 Plectropomus leopardus
GATCGTGGGTGTGACGTGTGTGTGATATCTGAGGTGTGTGTTTTATATTAACAGTGAAGGTGCAAACAGAGGACAGTTTTAGTTTCCAGCTGGTTGAATTTGAGGAGCTGAAGCTTTTCTTTGTTTCTTTGTCAGTAAATAAATTACTTACAAATTCCGTTAACAGCACGCGCGGTCTTGTACTTACATAAGTGAGTGGACCCGACAGGGTGAAATTAGGGACGTCTTTATGGGACAGGCTTTTAATTCCTTTCACACAAAACTGTTGC
>NW_024645289.1:0-445 GCF_008729295.1 Plectropomus leopardus
TGTGTGTGTGTGTTCTCCTATGTGTGTGTGTGTTCTCCTGTGTGTGTGTGTGTTCTCCTGTGTGTGTGTGTGTGTGTGTGTGTGTGTTCTCCTGTGTGTGTGTGTGTGTGTGTGTGTGTGTGTTCTCCTGTGTGTTCTCCTGTGTGTGTGTGTGTGTGTGTTCTCCTGTGTGTTCTCCTGTGTGTGTGTGTGTGTGTTCTCCTGTGTGTTCTCCTGTGTGTGTGTGTGTGTGTGTGTGTGTGTGCGCGCGTGTGTGTGTACTCCTGTCTGTGTGTGTGTGTGTGTGTGTTCTCCTGTGTGTGTGTGTGTGTTCTCCTCTGTGTGTGTGTTCTCCTGTGTGTGTGTGTGTGTTCGTGTGTGTGTGTGTTCGTGTGTGTGTGTGTGTGTGTGTTCTCCTATGTGTGTGTGTGTGTGTGTGTGTGCGTTCTCCTATCTGTGTGTGTGT
>NW_024645290.1:0-206 GCF_008729295.1 Plectropomus leopardus
TGGCTGCAATGATATAGGCTTTCACACACATTCTTAAAATACACATGTGCAGGCAGACAAACACCATACTGTTACAGGGAGCAAACACAGCTTAGACTGACACGTGTTTGTAAGGTCAACACCAGAATGATTGTTTTTCATCTCCAAGGAAAACCTTTTGCCGAGAGCAAACCTTAACACACAAACTGCTTCTGTCTGCCTGCCCA
>NW_024645291.1:0-3220 GCF_008729295.1 Plectropomus leopardus
GATTTTCTGCACTTTTTTCTGAGTCGTTTCCTTTTTAATTAACTTTTTTTAAACTTATTTTCAGTTAATCTTCTTGAACATTTTTGGTCATCTCTTGCTTTTTTTTGTCTTCTCTCCTTGTTTTTGACAGAAATTAAACCATTTTGTTCAGGTTTGAAAGGGTTAACCTAAAGTTACGTAATGATCATAAAGTTAAGGGATTTTTTTCTGGGTTTTAATCTCAGTGAAGTGAATCTTTGAGACGAAATAAATCATCAGCTCGGACTCTGAGAACCTGCGAGACATTTTATTGTAATATTTCTGGACATTTTTCAAACTAAATGATGTTTATCCTGATTAAATAATCCTCAGCCCTGACGATCAAAACGAGCTCGCCGCTGATCCACATCACAGACAGAAATCCCTGTTCGGTACTAAAGGACGTCATTTAATGTGTCGATGAGAGGACACTTGTCTCCACGTCCTCGTCCCTCGTCCCTTCGCTCTGTCACCGCAGATCATCCTCCAACGTGGCGGCTGAGCCGCTCGGCAGAGACTCGCCGCGCTAACGAGCGTCAGAGGAGCCGCAGGGTCCAGCAGAGACCGACTCCGAGCGCCAGACTTTAGTCCTGATCCTGATTCTGTTCAGACCTACAGACACTCAGCTGATCAGAGGTCAGAGGTCACGGCAGGCTGATAAAACTGTTCTCACACACACACGCACCTCGACTCTGTGTGTGTGTGTGTGTGTGTGTGTGTGTGTGTGTGTGTGTGTGTGTGTGTGTGTGTGTGTGTGTGTTTAAAGAAAACATCTGAATATAACGTTCGGAGAACGTTTTCAGGATGTTTATCACGTGTAATAATGTTTACGGTTAAACGCTGACTGAGACGTAACGTTTGAGCTGACGATGTTTCTGTGACGCTGAGAGGTGACGGATCAGAGGACGATCTTTATAAAACGTTCCCACAATGTTAAATGAGAACAAAGGAAGAATGTTTTCAAAGCAACATTCAGAAAACGTTATTGAGGACTGAAATTACACATTTTTTTAAATGGACATTTTCACCTTTTTCATTTATTTTTTATTCTAAATCTACAAATTTCTTTCGGTTTGCGGAACATTTCTTCTTTTCCTCGTGTTTAAATGAAGCCGTTTGTTCAGGGATCAAAGACCTAAACTGCGTGAGAGGCGTGTGAGAGGGTTAATGACCTCACAGACTGCCGCCGTCTACAGCGCTGCCTCCGTTTAAAGGTTCATTATTACGACCTCCTCCTCCGTCGCCTCTCTGATGTGTCAAACTTTTGACTCCGCCCTCTAGCACCATCTGTTGGCTGTTTCTATGGCAACATGGAGGACGCCTACAAGTATGAGGACAGTTTGAAATCTTTGAAACAATATATTTTTGTACGTAGCAGCAGAATAAACCAGCTTCTTCTTATTCTGCTGATTTGCTCTCAGTCTGTTGGCAGTGAGGTGAGGGCCGGTGTCAGTGTCGGTGCAGGGGCCCGGGGGCCCGGGGGCTGGTGTCGGGGGCCCGGGTCCAGATTCCCCACTGTGAGCAGCCTGAGAGGACGCTGACTCTGCAGAGATAAGACTGTTTGTCTCGCAGCTGCTCGGCGTCTCTCCAAAGCTGCAGAAACAGGACGGATGTTGGCATCGTGTTTCTGGAAACCGCAGATTTATTTATATATTATGTAACACACTGGTTCCCAAACTGAGGGTCCCGACCCCCCTCAGGGTCAGCAAAGCTCCACAGGGGGTCGTTAAAGCAGAGAAAGAAAACTGTTTAATAACAGATATTTTTGGGAGAACAATAAGTTTGTTACATTCACTTTTGATTTTTTTAAACAGATCAATACGAATCATTCACCGAGTGGGATATCTGGATCACTCTAACTCATTATTCTTACACTCACAATTATTAAAATTCACAGATCTTTTGAGATTTCAAATGGCAAAAATAATGTTTGAGTCAAAAACAACCTACGACCAGGAAATATTTCAAAACTGTTTAGTGAGGAATGTTTTTGTAACCGGAGGAGGAAAATATGTGTGTTTTTTTTTTTTAAATACCCGAGTAGACGAGACTTTAGCCGAAATCTTGTACTCAGGCTAACCACGACATCTCCACCCAACTGTAACCGCCTCCGACCTCGACGTGACGAGCTCCAGCCAATCACCGCTGAGTTTCTGCAGAGTCAGCGTGCTAACACGGTGTGAAATAAAACAGAGAAAAGAGACGTTTTCCCAGCAGCCCTCATGATTAATGAGATAATTAGAGCGGAGTGAGGCGGCGCAGAGTTCAGCTTCGACCTCAGCAACATCAGACTCACTTTTTTGCGTTTGCGGGAAAAATCCACAAATTACAAACAAAACCTGCTGCTTCTGAGCGTTCAGTCAAAGTTACGACCGCGGCGGGAAAACGAAAGTCAAACAAAAATCAATGAATAAATAAATATAGTCAAGTAGTAACTTCATAAAATAAACAAATAAACATGTAAAAAAGTCTAATTACAAATTAGACTTTTTAGACTTTTGCAGGAGGAAACGTCATATTTTGATCTTTAGGGCCACAAAGAAGCAACATTTGAAAGTTAGGATGAGAATGTGGTGGGAGTTTATTTCTGATTTCAGATCTCTTTTAGTTTGGGCCATTCATTATTATTATTATTATTAATGCAGTTGTGGTCTTCAGGTTTGTTGTTTTCATTTGATGTTTAATTGAACAATCTCGTGATTTTTTTTGATAAACTCATTGACTGCTTGGTTTAACCCTTTCGCAAATATTTAATACTTAAAACTCTGAGCAAATATGTATGATTTCTTTAAAAATATAGAAAAACATGTCTTAGGGGGAAAAAAAACTAAGAAAAATTATATGACTAAATATGATTATAATAAACAAATAAATCATTTTAAAATGATCATAATTACATATTTAAAACTATGTCACACGATTATTATAATTTATTATTTTTGAGGAAAGTTATTTTTTTTCCTTTTTTTCCATTTTTGGGTCATTTCTTCTTCTCGTTGCTCACTTTCTTGTTTTTAAAAGAAACCAAGCCAATTTGTATGTTTTAAAGGGTTAAGCATTTTCTGTTTAACAAACAGTTCAAAGAACAAAAAGGCAGGAAATCCTCAAAATTCAGACGATCAGATAATGTTTTGTGCTTTTATTTTGTTACAGCAAGAACATTAAACATAAAGTCAACAAAAAATGAGTTTGTTTATATATA
>NW_024645292.1:0-938 GCF_008729295.1 Plectropomus leopardus
TACCCTCTTCTTCTTTCCTCTCAACTCCTTTCCTTTCCTCTCCTCTCCCCTTTCTCCTCTCTTATCTCCTCTCTCCTCTTCTTTCCCATATCTTATCTTCCCTTCTTGCTTCTCTCCTCTCCTCCCCTCTTCTTTCCTTTTCTCTATCTTCTCCCCTTTTCTATTTTCTCTTTTCTTATCTCCTCTCCTCTCTTTACCATTTCTTCTCATCACTTCTGTCCTCTAATCTCCTCTTTCCTTCTCCTCTCCTCTCCTCTCCTCTCCTCTCCTCTCCTCATTCATCCCTCCTTTGGAAATTCTAATTCGGGTTCATCCCAAACGGCCATGTGGATGTATAATTCATTCACTTAATTCCCTGCTAAATCGCCTCATTATATTATGCAGCACATTCACCAAAGAGAAGAAAATCAGATAGCGGGTAAGTCAGAGCTCGTCTTGTCTTTCTTCAATTCAGAGATGTGTACACAGGGAGGAACAACACACTGTGGGGTCTCACACAGTACAAAGTCTCATTAAATGAAATGAGGCTTCTGAGGAAACACTGAAAATCGTACAGTTCAGTCAAAGGGAGCGACGACCAAAGGAGGCTGATAAGGGTTTGTTCATCAGACACACTTTTTACTAGAGCACTGAATATCATTTGGCACGACTAAAGGGACACTGTTTTTGTTGTAGACGTTGGCGTAGGAATCTCTTTGGCCACTATCTTTGCAAAGTCAGCCTGGCTCTGAATAATTGGAGCGATCAGTGGCATGCAGCCTGGCTAAGAGAAGACAGATGACTGTTGTTGATGGTGGCAGCGGCACGAAGAGGGAGCGGAGGAGGAGGGGGAGAAGGTGGAAAACAATCTTGCATCCTGTCTTGTGCCACATCATGGCAGGGAGCTCAGACTTATGTCTGCTCTCTGTCTTGCTGACTGAGATTAGTCTCTGTGACTA
>NW_024645293.1:0-235 GCF_008729295.1 Plectropomus leopardus
GAGCAAAATCATGCACATGGATTCATTTAAAGCTGGGAAAAAAAAAACATCATCCGTTGAGTTCGGCAAAAAGTTGATGAGAAGACTCAGCTGCATCTGCGCTGAAAAAAGCGCTGCAGATAAAATCATTTGGCCAATCTGTGGGCAGTTTGAGGAGCCTCAAAGGGCCTCAATCCCCAGCAGGCACCTTCCACCATTACCAAAACAGAAACATCAGTGATGCACGCACACACAC
>NW_024645294.1:0-320 GCF_008729295.1 Plectropomus leopardus
TGTGTGTGTGCATGTGTGTGTGTGTGTGGTGAGACCTGCTGCACTGAGTCAGCACTCCTTTACAACTCTCTGCACTGTGAAGTGTTGAATCACAAACTGCGTGGGGATCTGTTTTGTCACTGGCCGGATGACACTGGATGCGTTGCTAGGAGACGGTAGAAAAAGGGGGATTTGTGTAAACTGCGGGGGCCGCCGGGTCGCCAGCTGGGAACTTTATTTTGTAAAGAGGGTTTTATATAGACATATATAGACAGGAAATGCGTCGGTGCAGCCTCGTGAAAACATTTCTTTAAATTCTGCACGAAGCAGTCGGACCGACT
>NW_024645295.1:0-258 GCF_008729295.1 Plectropomus leopardus
TTGCATCACCATGTTTCTACAGTAGCCCAGAATGGACAAATCAAACATTGGCTCTAGATCGGCCATTCACCTTTTTTGCATCGGCCACCGTAGTTAGCAGCCCCTCTGTGACCAGAGCACCTTAAAAATACTGAGTTGTTTTTTTTTTTTAACATGAAACTGTTTTATTCAGTGCTTTTACCAGTTGAAATCACAGAGACCATTTTTTTTTTTTTGGAGAGGATGAGACTTTTGCGGTTAATTTTGCTTCCAGTAAAA
>NW_024645296.1:0-254 GCF_008729295.1 Plectropomus leopardus
AAGCAAGCAGTGACGTGTAACCATGGGTGTAACTTTCAGTGGGAAAGCCCCCCCCCAAATAAAAGAAATAAAAAAAAAAAAATCAACACTACAGGAAGTATAAAACTTTTATTTTGACAAAATCAAAGTCATCACCAGAAGTTGTTGCAGTAAAGGCACAAATTCATGCATAAGAATTCCCCAGAGTGCAGGACATTAAGTGTTTGATGCTGAAAATATTCTGGCGAAGGGTCCCCCCTAAACCCGCATTTAAT
>NW_024645297.1:0-226 GCF_008729295.1 Plectropomus leopardus
CTGCAAATACTACTGCAGATACTGCTGCAGATACTGCTGCAGATACTGCTGCAGATACTACTGCAGATACTACAGCAGATACTACTGCAGATACTGCTGCAGATACTACAGCAGATACTACTGCAGATACTGCTGCAGATACTGCTGCAGATACTACTGTACTACTGTAGACTGTATCTATCTCTCTCTCTCTCTTTATATATTTATATATGTATATAGATAGTTT
>NW_024645298.1:0-373 GCF_008729295.1 Plectropomus leopardus
TAGAGTAATTTGTTGAAAAAAAGGTCTAAAAAGTCAATATTTTGAGTGGTTGTGGCCAAAGTTTAGTATGGACAAAAACGCCATATTATAGGTCAGGGAAAAAAGGTCAAAAAAGTGATCTCCCCAAATACTGAAAAAAGTCATTGAACACCATGTTCAGGCTGTTTACAGCTGAGCCTGTTGAAAAAACAGTCGAAAAAGTCAATATTTTGAGCGTTTGAGGCCAAAGTTTAGTATGGAGAAAAACGCCATACTATAGCTCAGGGAAAAAAGTTCAAAAAAGTGATCTTTCGAAACGCTGAAAAAAGTCACTGAACAGCATGTTGATGCTGTTTATACTGTAGTCTGTTGATTTTTTCAACAGACTACAGTA
>NW_024645299.1:0-390 GCF_008729295.1 Plectropomus leopardus
ACACACACAGGAGAACACACACAGGAGAACACACACACAGGAGAGCACACACACAGGAGAACACAGAGGAGAACACGCAGGGGAGAACACATATAGGAGAACACATAGAGGAGAACACATAGAGGAGAACACACAGAGGAGAACACATATAGGAGAACACATAGAGGAGAACATATCGAAGAACACACAGGAGAACACACACACAGGAGAACACACACAAGAGAACACACACAGGAGAACACACACACAGGAGAACACACAGAGGAGAACATATCGAAGAACACACAGGAGAACACACACACAGGAGAGCACACACACAGGAGAACACACGCACAGGAGAACACACACAGGAGAACACACGCACAGGAGAACACACACAGGAGAACACAC
>NW_024645300.1:0-250 GCF_008729295.1 Plectropomus leopardus
CGGGGAAGTCGGGGAATTGAACCCCGGTCTCTCACGTGACAGGCAGGTATACTCACCACTACACTAACGAGGAGATGTCTGTGGAGTAGACGTGGGTTCGATTCCCGGTCAGTGCAACACCTTTTGGCAAGACTGAAATTGCAGTGTCAGGTTTGTTATGTAGCACATAATTGCTTTAAAAAAATACAGCCCAAATTTCCTTGCAGTTCCCCTGTCTAGGCTGCTCATTTCGACAGGTAAGACACACTTT
>NW_024645301.1:0-245 GCF_008729295.1 Plectropomus leopardus
GTGGTGGGAGCGAGTTGGAGGAGGGGGAGAGAGCTGAGAGAGAGGGGAGGAAGTGGGGGAGGAGGTGGGGGGCTTTAGCATTCTCCTCTGGTATTTTTCTGTCTGTCGTTCTTTCTTTCCTTTTCTTTCTTTTTTTTGGCCCCCCCTTGCTCCGTGGATGGAGACACGGTTATCAAGACTCTCTGGGGACAGACAATATGGCCCAGACAATGGCCTCCAGTCCGAGGTGGTGGTGGGAGAGAGAC
>NW_024645302.1:0-4010 GCF_008729295.1 Plectropomus leopardus
TGTGTGTGTGTGTGTGGATATGGATTAGTTGTAGATCATGAGATTGTGTTTCAGAGAAAAATAAAGACCTGAAAAGCGAAACAGAAACATAATCCTGCAGAGAGAAATCTGTCTGTGTGTCTGCAGTCAGACTGACAGATTCTGTCTGTTACTCGAGTATCACAGACGCCGGATGTGAGCAGCTTTTCTCCTGCGGCGCTCTTTTCTGCCCCGTCAGTCACAGGTGGAGCTGACATCTTCATTAACTGCTGCAGAGCTGAGTCAGCCTGGTCCTTTTTTCATTTTCTTTAAAAAAACAAAAATTGGCCTGTTTTTCTTGAGAAATTGTATGGCTTTTTATTTTTTTTATTTTATTTTTTTCACCTTAAAAAATTTGGAGAATTAAAAAAAAACATTCTGCATTTCTTTAGAGCTTTTTGGAGACTTTTTTCTTTAAAACATTTTGGTATTTTTTTTCTTAAATTTGTTTTGTTTTAAAACAAAAAACAAAAATAAATAAATAATATTCTTTTTGATGATTCAGTTTCTCTA
Source organism: Plectropomus leopardus (assembly GCF_008729295.1). Lineage (NCBI taxonomy): Eukaryota > Metazoa > Chordata > Actinopteri > Perciformes > Serranidae > Plectropomus > Plectropomus leopardus. The sequence goes on from NW_024645302.1 coordinate 532, forward strand.
AAGAGTTTTGGCAATTTGTTATTCTTTGAATTTTTTTTGGATTTTTTTCTTTTTTGTTTGTTTCTTTTTTTAAAAAAAAATGGTGGTGAGTTTTTCTGAAAATTTTTGACATTTTCTCTAAAAAAATGTCCTTTTTTTTTAAAGAAAACATGACTTCCATGACTGTTAGCCTGCCAAAAAAAATCACCAGAATTACAGCATTAATCACAGCTTCATGTGCAAACGCTTCACTAACATTCATGTTTTCTGCTCGTCACAGAGTCGTCGCCGCTCAGTGAATCTGCCGCGGGTCAGAGGTCAAACACACGCATGCTGTGACATCACCAGCTCACACTGTTGCACGTCATCTCCTCCTCATGACGTTATGTGAGCGCCGGCACGACTTCCTGTTTATGAAGCTCTCTGCTTTAAGAAACGCAGGAGGAGACTTTTGTCCCCGGCTCGTCCCGCAGACAGCGCCTGCTCACTGCGAGGAGACCGAGCCTGACAGCCTGAACTCAGGGAAACACTGCGCGCAGTCGTCACCTCTGGCTGCATTAAACACCTGAACAGGTGAGACGCTGCACCGTCAGCAGTACTGTGAGTATTATCAGCACCGTCAGCAGTACTGTGAGTATTATCAGCACCGTCAGCAGCACTGTGAGTATTATCAGCACCGTCAGCAGTACTGTGAGTATTATCAGCACCGTCAGCAGCACTGTGAGTATTATCAGGACTGTGAGTAGTACGAGCAGTAGTAGTACCTGTGTTGAGGGCCGGCGGTCCTCCAGGTGTGACGCTGTACACCTGGAGGAACTCTCGGGGTCGACTTCCTCCGACGATGTTGAAGCCGAAACCTCGAGGACCTTTAGAGAGCCGAGTGTGGATGGAGTAACCCTTCAGCTGACTGGGCTGCTCCGTGAACTCTGGGACTGAGAGGGAGACACAGAGACAGAGACAGTGAGAGGACAGACATGGAGACAGAGACACAGACGAGGACAGACATGGAGACGAGGACAGTGAGCGGACAGACATGGAGACAGAGACGCAGACGAGGACAGACATGGAGACGAGGACAGTGAGAGGACAGGTGTCAACACTCGAAGAAACACTCGATCCTACATTTCCCATAATGCACCTGTACAGTTTTTCATTAGAGCCCTGCTGCCTGTGAAGTGTTTAGTAAAAGACATTTGGGACTCAGCCCGGACAAGAAAAAAACCCATCAAAAACGTCAATTTAAAGAACAAACAAAAACCTGCCTTTTTTAAGTGTTCTTTTTCTTGGAGATTTTGAAAGACTTTCTACATTTTTTTTCAGCTGGAAACTTTTTCTTTAAAACTTTTTTTTTCTTTTCTTTCTTTTACTCTGATTTTTTTCTATAATAATTTGTGACTTTTTCTGTAAAAATGTTTTGAGATTTTTTATATTTTTGATGAAAATTATTATTACTTTTTGGTTATATTTTTTGTCAATAAATTTATTGCCTTTTTTCTTTTAAATTTTTTGGTGAGGTTTTTTATTTATTTTTTTGGACTCTTAAATCTGCACGCCTGCCAAAATAAAGATTTCCCAAATTACACCGTTTATCACAGGCAGAACCGTAAAAACTAACTGACACAATAAAAGCTGTTAAATGTATTTCAGGTGTAAACTTTATAATCACAGAGTCACATGACTGATGCGACCTGCTGTCGGGGGTCAGAGGTCATCTGAAGCTGCAGAGTAGAAGAAGAGTAACAGGAAGTCAGAGTCTGTGCTGCCCTCTGCTGGCTGAGGCTTTCAAAGTAAAGGCCTCCCTCACACTCTGATGGTTGTCAGCAGACGACAAAATAAAATAACGTCCAAACATATACATATCTGTAAAAAAGACCTGAAACAATTCACATATATAAATATAACTTCAACTAAATAACAACTCTAACCGTTCAGATATTATCTGTTATAATGACGAGAAAAGCGAGAAACCAAACAGTCGTCTGTTATTTCTACGTGGCACATTTTTTTTAATCCATTAAAACATTTTCTAACTAATGTTTTCTCATTCAGAGCTGTGAGGACAAATAAGAAGACAAATAAATAAATGCATGAATAAATATCAAACATAAAATAAAGACAGAAATAAGATAAATAAAATATGAATAAAGTAACCAACGTAAATAAAGGTGGTATATTTCTGTGAGTTAGACTCGTGTGGATGAAATCCTCGGCTGCGACTCACGCTCTGTGCAGGCGGTCGTCTCTTTGCTCGGAGCTCGAGGGTCCAGCCAGCTCGTCGTCTTTGAGTTATGACTGAAAAATAAACGTCAGCGGCATCAGAGTTAACAGAGCCGCGGTCAGAGGGAACTCTGGGTAATGTAGGCGCAGTGCTGCTAATACAAACAGGAAGCAGTCAGTGATGATGTCATAGTTTCTGTGTTGATGTTCTGACTTTGCAGATTAACCCTTTGAAACCTGAACGTTTGGCTCGATTTCTTTCAAAAGAAAGAAAGAAATGAGCAACTTTATATGCAAGAAATAAGAAATTACAAGAACATTATTTGAAATTAGCACAAAAATGTCAAAAAACAAAAAGGAAATGCCCTGAAAAAAAAGTACAAAATATTTTTTCTGTAGCCTAATCCTAAATAATCCTAAATTTATTTATTATTTAACTTATACCTCCACACCCATGTACATAGCTGTATATAAGTCTATTTTTATTTTTATTTCTATTTTTTTTTATTCTTATTCCTATTGCTATTTTTTTATACCTATTTTGTACTTAATATTGTAAAAAGCTTTTGTACTTTTGCACTGAAGGAATAGAGAAGCTCTCCAATCTCATTATACACTGTATAATGACAATAAAGAGCATTCTGATTCTGATTCTGATTCTGATTCTGATTCTGATTCTGATTCTGATTCTGAAATACATAATCATAAATATGGATGTCAGTCCAGGTTTCAAAGGGTTAAAGAAAACATTAAATCGGCAGCTCTCATTAGATTATGAGGCTTTTTAAAAATCATCTCATTTTATGTTTTAATCCCGAAGTTTCCGCAGAGACAAATTCAGCCGAAATACTAATCTGATTATTGGTGTTTTCTAATGAATCTCTGATTATCGTCACTCACTCGATGTAATACGGCTCTCCTGAATCACTGAAGGCCAGCTCCCAGTTCTCAGGCAGCGGCCCTCCTCCTCCTCCTCCTCCTCCTCCTCCTCTTCCTCCTCTTCCTCCTCTTCCTCTCCCCAGTCCTCGTCCTCCTCCTCCGTTCTCCGTCCCCTCCCGACACCCCACCGCCGACTCCCACGATTGGCTGAGAGGCAGGATGGTGGGCGGGACTCCGGCTGAACCAGCTAAAGAGACAGAAGTTTCCATCAACCCTCAAATTACACAAATTAAATAAAATATATAATATGCAAATATAAAATATGACATAAAATATATAAAATACGCCTCATGGAAAGACGTCAGTTTAATAAAAAAAACAAAGAAAAAAATTTAAATTTGTAA
>NW_024645303.1:0-439 GCF_008729295.1 Plectropomus leopardus
TGGAAGAAATACTTTGAAGATCTACTCAATCCCACCAACATGCCTTTCGGTGAGGAACCAGGGCCTGGGGACTCGGGGGTGGGCTCTCCCATCTCTGGGGCTGAGGTTGCCAAGGTGATCAAAAAGCTCCTCGGTGGCAGGGCCCCGGGGGTGGAAGAGATTTGCTCAGAGTTCCTTTAGGCCCTGTATATTGTGGGGCTGTCATGGTTGACACGACTCTGCAACATTACGTGGACATTGGGGACAGTGCCTCTGAACTGGCGGACTGGGATGGTGGTCCCTCTGTTTAAGAAGGGGGACCGGAGGGTCGATTCAGGGGTACTGGAGAGGAGGGTCTGCCGGATAGTCCAACCTCGGATTCAGGAGGAGCAATGCGGTTTTCGTCCTGGTCATGGAACTGTGGACCAGCTCTGGACCCTTGGCAGGGTCCTTGAGGGTG
>NW_024645304.1:0-513 GCF_008729295.1 Plectropomus leopardus
CTCCTCCTCCTCCTCCTCCTCCTCCGCTCCCTCCGCTCCCGTCTCCTCCGCTCTCCCCTCCTCCTCGCTCCTCCTCCTGCCCCTGATGGTGGTGGTCGTCCTCCTGAGGCTGCAGCTCAAAGCTCAGGGTGGAGTTGAAGGCGATGATGCCGCTGCAGGAGGAAAGTGGAGGGTTAAATTATCACTGCAGAGCATCAGTCAGACTGACTGAAGGGATTCTTCTTTTCTTTATTTAATAAGGTTTAGGGGACAGCAAGTAAAAAATAAAATGAAGCAAAATCATCTTATAGCAAACACGTGATAAATAACATTAAGTACATATAATAATTTTGTTTAATTCGTTTTTGACCTGATGATCGGAGGACTTGAATATAACTTATATTCGAATATTTATTAATTTAATAAATATACCAGTTTAGTGGTATAATTTTAACAGTTTGACATAAAACCCTTCACTTCCTCTAAAAATGCCTCAGTACTGAAAAATCTGAAAAGTTGATCTTATTTAAAATA
>NW_024645305.1:0-200 GCF_008729295.1 Plectropomus leopardus
TTATTTTTGCAGAAAACTTTTGACAGTCATGGCCTGGCTTGGCTTGGTTTGGTTTGGTTTGGTTTGGTTTGGTTTGGTTTGGTTTGGTTTGGTCAGGTCTGGCCCGTCAGCACAGCTCTGCAGGGATTTGCGTCTCCATTAAAACAGGGCTACCCGCTTGAAGGTGGGTTTTTAAGTGATGAATTGCTGTCTAGAGTGGG
>NW_024645306.1:0-274 GCF_008729295.1 Plectropomus leopardus
TACATGTTTCTAGGATTTTAGAACATTTCTATGATTTTAGGATGTTTCAAGAAGTTGAGAACATATTTAGGACGTTTCTTGGATTTTAATGCGTTTCTAGAATTTCAGTACATTTCGAGGATTTTTAGACATTTCTAGGATTTTAGAATGTTTTTCGAATTTTAGGACATTTTCAGGACGTTTTTAGAATTTTAGGATGTTTCTAGAATTTCTGTACGTTTCTAGGTTTTTAGGACAATTGGTATTCTTATATATTTTCTCTTTCTCTCTAGGA
>NW_024645307.1:0-605 GCF_008729295.1 Plectropomus leopardus
AAAATGAACAAATGAAAAGATGGTTAAATTAAAAGCAAACCTGTAGACACACGTAAAGGGGCATAATCGCCAATGACCTTTTAGTTTTGTTCATTTTACCTTTATTTCCCAAGATCCTACAAATAATTTATATTTAGCTTTATATGTCAGATCCCCGTGCATGCATGTCGTTCAGGTCTTGATGCCAGAGAGAAACAGTACAAGCTGGTGTGATTGTGTTGTGCGTGCTTGTTGACAAAATGAACAAATGAAAAGATGGTTAAATTAAAAGCAAACCTGTAGACACACGTAAAGGGGCATAATCGCCAATGACCTTTTAGTTTTGTTCATTTTACCTTTATTTCCCAAGATCCTACAAATAATTTATATTTAGCATGTCAGATCCCCGTGCACGCATGTCGTTCAGGTCTTGATGCCAGAGAGAAACAGTATAAGATGGTGTGATTGTGTTGTGCGTGCTTGTTGACTTCATGAACAAATGAAAAGATGGTTAAATTAAAAGCAAACCTGTAGACACACGTAAAGGGGCATAATCGCCAATGACCTTTTAGTTTTGTTCATTTTACCTTTATTTCCCAAGATCCTACAAATAATTTATATTTAGC
>NW_024645309.1:0-424 GCF_008729295.1 Plectropomus leopardus
GCAAATATAACACATGATTTTATGTTGCAAGGACCACAGCATAAAAAGATACAGATTTTTATATGGGTTTAAATCAGACCATTAAGAATACAGGATTTGAGTGTCTGTATTACAGCTACAAACACAACACACTCACGCGCACACACACTCAAATTTATCAATACACACATACACACCACACTCTGATGCTCCTACCAACACACTCACACAGTTGCATAAAGTGTTATTTATCATATTAACCTGCAGTAGACAATAAAACAGCAAAACAGGTAACCTGGTTAATTGTATTTAATTGGTCCAAATGCCAAAAATGAGAAAACTGCTTGAACAGCTGAGTAATACTAAAAATTAAAAATGTAAAACCAGATAAACAGGATAAAAAGTTTTATCAAGAAAATGAATAATATATGCAGTAGCAGCAGCA
>NW_024645310.1:0-236 GCF_008729295.1 Plectropomus leopardus
ACCTAAACACCTGCTGGTGGAAACCCAACAGAGAGGTGTTTTCCTGGGCAGCACCGGTTGGCCTGAAGGCCATTCCGGGGGAGGATGTGAACATGGACTCTATGTGGTCCATGTTCAGTACCTCCTTTGGAGGCAGCTGCTAAAAGCTGTGGTTCGAAGGTAGCCGGTGCCTGTCTTTGCAAGCAGCCTCGCATACCAAAACAAATACTTTGTTTAAGGTACTGCGGGTAGACACC
>NW_024645311.1:0-445 GCF_008729295.1 Plectropomus leopardus
AAAAGTGTATTTTGCTACGCTGGTCTGCGCTGCAGATTCCTACTGTTATGTGGATTTCTCAGATATCAGCTTTGCTTCCACTGGAGAAACTGACTTACGAACTTAACCATAAACTGGACAAATTTTGGAAACTCTGGAAACCCTTGCATACTTTTTTACAGAGACTCTGACCTGTCCACTAACAAATATTAATATCTGACCCTACCCTGTCATGACATTTATTCCCTGTACCACGTCTCTCCGTCTACGCCTTTCACTTGTTATTTTCGTTTTTTTTTTTTTTTTTTTTCTTTTTTTTTTTCCCCCCCCCCCGTTTTTTTTTTTTTTTTTTTTTTTTTTAAATTGTGTATCTGTTTTGTTGCAGCACCTGTTGTTGGGGAGGGTATTTCTGTTTTATATGTTTATTTGTTGTACTTAAATGCAAAAATCCAATAAAAAGAAAATT
>NW_024645312.1:0-530 GCF_008729295.1 Plectropomus leopardus
TTTGTCCATTTCAAACATAAATCACACCAAGGCTGCCATATCACAAATATTTAAAGCTGCATTTAAGTGACAGATAACATCAAGTTTATCTCCACCAACAAAAATAAAACCAAAGTGCATTGTAAGGTAAAGAATAGTAGTGCATGGTGTTTTGATCAAGACAATGTATTTCAAATTGCATCACTCAGTTTAGGTGCGTCATATGAGTCGTTTAGAATTTCAGCCATTTAACTGACAAACAATTTCAAAACATAAAAGTGAATGGCAAAATATTTCAAATTGTTTTCAACAATAATCTCTTCACACATTTTAGCCTTGAAAACTTGTAACAGTCCCTTAGTTTAACTCTCAAGTGCATAATCAGGTAAATAACAATTGTATCATATTGTTCACAAATCAATCCTTATTGCCTCCTTGACTGACACGTCTGTTACCTTACATGTAGTTTGCCAACATTTGCCATCTAATGAGAGAAATGGCATTTTTTTTTTGACTTAGCAAGAGCAGTGAAGTCAGGTGTATATGTTGTC
>NW_024645313.1:0-2282 GCF_008729295.1 Plectropomus leopardus
AGGAAGGGGTTTAGAACTGATTGAATGTTAAAGTAGAAGACGGGAGTAGGTTGGCTAGATTGGTTGGTTTTGGTTCTTTTTAAATAATAAACTATGGTGTCGTTAGAGAAAAAAGGTCCGAGGGCAGGTGTGCCAACGTGGATCGTATCAAAGGGTCGAAGCAGTGAATTCTGAGCATCTGAGGAAACCGAAGAAGGCGAGAATGAACATTGCCTCTAGAGTTTGGTTGACGTGAGGTATGCTATATCTGGAGCGGATGGTGTGGATACAGCGTGACAGCAGATCCGTGGTTAATGGGAGTCCAAGAGGATTTTGGGCTGGTTCTTAGCGTGAGAGGCCTGTGAGCAGTGAGGTGGTCTGGGGATGACCATGAGCTGGCCATGACTCCCCGGAGTTTAGAGATGAACAAAATGCCGCTGAGGTAGACTTTGATTGTCTGGGTTTTAAATTCCCAAGACAGAATGGGCATGGGTGATGAAGCAGGTTAAGGTGATGAGATCAAATGAAGGAAAAGTTATGTTATGCATGTTGTGAAAGCTGTGGAAACAATTCCAAGCAGACCAATATGGAGATAGTTGCAGGTGATAGGCTATTGATGATGGTGTTCTGAGATTCCAGATCAGGGGCATGAAAGCTGGGTTTAGATGTTGAAAGGCAAGGTCGAATATGGAGGAACCGGAGTCGGGTGTGCGTCTACATGAGGAGCCAAGCTTCTGAACTTCTTTATTTATCAAAGTCAAAGTCAGATTTATTTGTCAATTTCTTCACATGTACTTGACATACAAAGGAATCGAAATTACGTTTCTCACTGTCCCATGCGTAGACAGATATCAGACAGGACAGGGCAAACAGTAAAGTGCACAGGCACAACAGAGTTAAAATAGAATTAAAGAATTAAAAATATAGTCTATATAAAAATTTTTTTTAAAAAAACCAAGAGCAAAAATAGTAATGAGTGCAGTAGAGAGAAAAACAGATAAACAGAATGTAAACAGCAGAATAAATAGTGCAAAAACAGAATAATCAGTAAATAAACAGTGTAAACAGTGTAGTGCAAAAAAGAATAACCAGTATATAAACTGTGTAAACAAAAACATTGTAGCAGCTGTGGGGGCTAAATGAGAGGTAGAATTAATAACTTAACTCTCCTCAGGAGGGGAGAGAGGGAAGAGAGTTCAGCAGTCTTACAGCCTGGTGGCTGAGGGTGGGGAGGGGAGAGAGTTCAGCAGTCTCACAGCCTGGTGGATGAAACTGTTGGTGAGTCTGGTAGTGCGGGAGCGGAGGCTCCTGTACCTCCTTCCAGAGGGCAGGAGGCTGAACAGATTGTGTGCGGGGTGGCTTGCGTCGCTCACAATTGTGGTGGCCTTCCGGGTGAGGCGGGTGGTATAGATGTCTTGCAGAGAGGGGAGTGGTGCCCCAATGATCTTCCCAGCTGTATTCACAATGTGCTGCAGTGCTTTCCTGTTGTAGTCGGTGCAGCTCCCACCCCACTCTGTGATGCAGCTGGAAATGATGCTCTCAATGGTTCCTCTGTAGAATGTAGTCAAGATGGGTGGTGGAGCACTTGCCCGCTTGAGTTTGCGCAGGAAATAGAGGCGCTGCTGGGCTTTCTTGGCCAGTGATGCGGTGTTGGTAGTCCAGGAGAGATCCTCACTGATCTGCACCACACCCCCAGGAATTTGGTGCTGCTCACCCTCTCCACTGCAGCTCCATCGATGGTCAGTGGCGGGTGTTGGATGTGGCCTCTCTGGAAGTTGACAACAATCTCCTTAGTCTTGCTGACGTTTAGCAGGAGGTTGTTGTTCTTGCACCACATGGTCAGGAGCTCAACCTCTTTCCTGTAGTGAGTCTCGTCGCCCTTGGTGACGAGCCCCACCAGTGTTGTGTCGTCCGCAAACTTCACAAGGTGGTTGGAGCTGTGGGTTGGTGTGCAGTCGTGTGTCAGCAGGGTGAAGAGCAGAGGACTGAGCACGCAGCGTGTGTGTAGTCTTGTTATGCTTTCCTTATGCCTCGGGACAGGTTGGCTCTTGCAGTTCTCAGGCCAGAATCATCTCCAGCTCTGAAGGTGTTGTCTCTGCCCCTCAGCAGCCTGTGAACGTCCCCTGTCAGCCACGGCTTCTGATTAGCCCGAGTGGTGATGCTCTTCATGTGGGTCACATCATCAACGCATTTGGTGATGTAGGAGGTCACAGTGTCTGTGTACTCTTCAATGTCAGTGATGTAGGTGGCTGCTTGCTTAAACATTTCCCAGTTTGTTGTCTCAAAGCAGTCTTGAAGAGCAG
>NW_024645314.1:0-281 GCF_008729295.1 Plectropomus leopardus
TTTGAGCTGCTGCACTTCCTCCTCCATACCGACAACAAAAATCTACCCCACCTACCCCTCTGATAGGAAAGAGGGGATGATTTTTAAACAACGACTGTTGCGTTACTGCTGTCTTGGCTCTATAACAAACCCTAGCTAAAAAGCTTACACACAAACACTACAAAATTTTAAAAAAAATGGAAATCACGTCTCTGTCCTTTAAAACTGTGGACCCTGCCGACAACGCCAGATTGTGGCAAGGCGAGCGGAATAAGAAGGTTGCTGACAACGCCACCTGGGGG
>NW_024645315.1:0-351 GCF_008729295.1 Plectropomus leopardus
ATACCGACAACAAAAATCTACCACACCTACCCCTCTGATAGGAAAGAAGGGATGATTTTAAAAAACGACTGTTGCGTTACTGCTGTCTTGGCTCTATAACAAACCCTAGCTAAAAAGCTTACACACAAACACTACAAAATTTTAAAAAAAATGGAAATCACGTCTCTGTCCTTTAAAACTGTGGACCCTGCCGACAACGCCAGATTGTGGCAAGGCGAGCGGAATAAGAAGGTTGCTGACAACGCCACCTGGGGGCTTTCACCCCAGGATATAACAGGACTTCATAAGTTACCAGTTTTCGATCTGAAACAAGGCACGCAGTTCGAAAAACTCCACAGGACAAGAGCGTGA
>NW_024645316.1:0-255 GCF_008729295.1 Plectropomus leopardus
TGCCATCAAAACCACGCGGTGGCGTGGCCTGTTAGGCTGCCGATTCCAGCCTAACTGGTCGTTGTGCGCAGTAGGCCTGAAATTCTTTGGCCATCGCCTGTTTTATTGTTTGTGTATTGTCCACTGTTTTTTTGTCAACATAATCTCTTTAGTGTTATTTTGCATTTGACCTTGGTTCATTTCATTCGGTATTTTGCATTTTATTATGTTTGGTTAATTTTCTTTGAATATTTGATTAGATTAATTTTTGCTAAT
>NW_024645317.1:0-393 GCF_008729295.1 Plectropomus leopardus
CAATTCAAACACGAAGCAAGATGAGGTAATTCAGCACACAGTTCGTTCTTCGGGTCGGAACCCACAACAAAGTCTCTGGAGGGGGATCGAAGCGAAGAACCGAAGCTTACGTCACTCGGCGTGGATGCAGAGGAAACCCCGTAGCCCAACAGCTCGACAGCACGTGTGGAGATACCGTCGAGGAGAAGGCGGAAGCGTGGTCGGGGACAGGCGGAGGTTTCGAAACCGAGTGAGCAGTCCGATGATGCAGCGGTACCGATGGGGATGGACCAGGAGGATCGTCGGGGCCAGGCTGAGAGGTCTTTACCAGCGAAGCAGATCAGGGACGCCAAAACAGAACTCGTGGTCGGGGACAGAAGACAGGTAGGTTTACCGGGGATCAGGCGAAGAGAG
>NW_024645318.1:0-289 GCF_008729295.1 Plectropomus leopardus
CAGATCCATCAACTTAGAAAAAAGACTTTTTAAAAATAAACAAAAAACTTTTAGTATGTTTTTGTTAAAGGAAATTTGGCCATTTTTCATTTTTATTTTTGGTTGTTTTATAATGTAAACTTTTTTTTCTTTAAGAATTCTTGATTCAAAAAAAAAAAATTTTTTTTAAACTTTTTTGTGATTTTTAAAGAAAAGTCATCTGTGGGAGGAATTTTTTTTTCTAAAAATGCCACGTTTTAAAGAAACATTTTTTTGTTTGAAAATCACCAAAAATTACCCCATTTATCAC
>NW_024645319.1:0-227 GCF_008729295.1 Plectropomus leopardus
AGAGTAGAGTAGAGTAGTGAATAGTAGAGTAGAGTAGAGTAGAGTAGAGTAGTGTAGAGTAGAGTAGAGTAGAGTAGAGTAGAGTAGAGTAGAGTAGTGAATAGTAGAGTAGTGTAGAGTAGAGTAGAGTAGTGTAGAGTAGAGTGGAGTAGAGTAGAGTAGAGTAGAGTGGTGTAGTGTAGAGTAGAGTAGAGTAGAGTATAGTAGATTAGAGTAGAGTAGAGTAG
>NW_024645320.1:0-225 GCF_008729295.1 Plectropomus leopardus
AGCTTGCTTCCCCCCCTGTGTCCATGGTTTTGAGGCGGTCTGTCTGGATTAAGCTGTGACACCGGCACCACCGCCGCCGCCTCTCTGTGGTCACACCGCCCGACTGGCATACGTGACCTGTCCTTGGAGGGCCCCCGCCGTCCGGCCTAGCGCCGGAGTTTTGGGCGGGCGGTTCCTGCGGCCAGCGGGTTCGCCTCTACGGCTGGGAGGGCTTAGCGTGCGAGG
>NW_024645321.1:0-513 GCF_008729295.1 Plectropomus leopardus
TTTTTATGCCTATGGATGGTTCCTACAGAATGGTTCCTTTTTTCATATTGTAAGTAAATCCACTCTGGTACCTTTATTCTTTTATGCTTATTTTTTCTCCAATGTATCTACTGAGCAAATTTATTGAAATTAAAAGCATGCAAGTTAAATTATTCATAAAACAAGGACCCATGGTTCAAGGTTCAGATTTATTGTCATTCTGCAATACAGGATTTCACAATAAAATGCAAGTATAGCCCCCTCCACGCTACACACACAGAAAGAGCTTAAACACATAATAATATATTTTATATCCGAGAATAAAACAATAAAATAGGGGTGGCAAGACTAGTTTCAAGTAAATTAGAATTCCTAGGTGCAGTGCAAGCATGACATTTGGAGCTGAGGTATACGTGAGGTCTGTAATAAAGTTCTTTTTTTAAGTAATTTGTAATATAAAAAAATCAATTATTTTTCTTGTATATGTTTTTTTTTTATTACAAGTATTGTACTTGGCTACATTTCAAGCTGCAT
>NW_024645322.1:0-218 GCF_008729295.1 Plectropomus leopardus
GCGCACTCACAGTATTCTCTTGATGTCGGTCCCCAAGGTTCGAACAGAACTTGGCAAAAAAGCTTTCAAATTTGCTGCCCCCTCCACTTGGAATAACTAACAGAAGGACTTAAAACTGTCTGAGCAGATCAATATGGGGAAACTGGAATCACTTTTAGAAGGTTGAGAAAATAGCACTCTTGGTCAATGTGACTGTTACTCCAATGATAACTGCACAC
>NW_024645323.1:0-355 GCF_008729295.1 Plectropomus leopardus
TATCAACAGCCGGTGACGAAGACTGACGGAGGTTAAACTGAGTCACCTAATGATACCTTCAAGCTCCATTCGGTTAAAATGAGCACTAAGTGAAAGTCAAGTTCTCATGATGTGTTCACTGCGACCCTGTAAGATTTAGATTTTGGTGAAAACAATCAATAATAAACAAATCAATAATACTGGCATTCATCGGAAAAGTGGCGAATAATTTCATTTTCATAATTACAAAACAGATTTTTCATCAGCGTCGTCTGTGAATTTTGGGAGCATCTGGTTTACAAGATAAATCAAATGTATCATTGTAAATAAGACTTTTGGAACAGTCACACTAAGAAATGCTATTTCAACAAATGGT
>NW_024645324.1:0-593 GCF_008729295.1 Plectropomus leopardus
GGCCATTTTTTTGACGTGCTGAATTGCGAGTTTTTTGGCCTTTTTTGGCCTTTATTCCCACTTTGTACACCATGGCGCGTCTCTACGAGCATTTCTATGTGGTTTTTGGCCATTTTTGGGAGGGGTCAAATTTTGACGTTTTTCGCATACTATACTATTGCCTTTTTTTTTCCGGCCATTTTTTTGAAGTGATGAATTTCGATGTTTTTGGCCTTTTTTGCCCTTTATTCCCACTTTTTACACCATGGCACGTCTCTACGAACTGTTCTATGTGGTTTTTGGCCATTTTTGGGAGGGGTCAAATTTTGACTTTTTTCGCATACTATACTATTGCCTTTTTGTTATTGCCATTTTTTCGAAGTGCTGACTTGCGAGGTTTTTGGCCTTTTTTGGCCTTTATTCCCACTTTGTACACCATGGCGCGTCTCTACGAGCTATTCTATGTGGTTTTCGGCCATTTTTGGGAGGGGTCAAATTTGGACTTTTTTCGCATACTATACTATTGCCTTTTTTTTTCCGGCCATTTTTTTGACGTGCTGAATTGCAAGTTTTTTGGCCTTTTTTGGCCTTTATTCCCACTTTGTACACCATGG
>NW_024645325.1:0-223 GCF_008729295.1 Plectropomus leopardus
AGCTGAGGCTGATGATGCTGTTGAACATCTACACACCAAAAATACGGAGTCCAAATCTGTTGAATGGTGTTTGTCAGACTGGCCACCAAAAACCTGCTGAGAAAAACTGCAGAGAAAACAAAAAATATGGATCCAAATATTAACAGATACACATTTCTCATGCATTGCTTTTGGGAATATTTAATATTTAATTCAACATTTAATTTAATAATAATAATAATAA
>NW_024645326.1:0-804 GCF_008729295.1 Plectropomus leopardus
TGAAATCTATATTGCCCAGCCCTAATATTAATATAAGTAAAAATAGATCAAGTCTTCTGAATACTTCTTGTTTCTACTCTCAAGATGAGCTGACGTCAGTTTTTGACGGATTTTGACATATTGTGATCCAGGCATGCTGCTGCAAGTGTTAACGTTACAAAGCCCTATTTTGCTTCATGATAATGTCATGAATGTGTTATCTTATCTTGGCTGCTGTTGTTGTTAATTTCTTCTTGATTTCGGATCATATTCCTGCTGCAAAATATCCGATTGTGTTTTGGAGCTTTTATCTGTGATTTTTTTAATGTAGAAAGTGTCGCTGTTCTCCGCGATAAAATGGTTTTAATCGTCTGGTTTTTGTTGACGTTCAAGATGTTATCGAGTCCTGATGGTGAAATGAGTCATTTTGCGGGGATTGTGACGCTCAAAAAATTTGACTTAAAGAATTTTGGGTCACAGGGCATCATGTGAAGGTGTAATTACACTGTCTGGCCACTACAAAAATTAGCTTCAAAGCCAGGCGCACTGCCCGGGGACTTGGCCAAGACATAAACATGTGGAAGATCCAGAAACTGTGAACCATCAGAGGAGACTGGGCGTTTTTTGGGATACGGGCTAAAACTGAGCGTCTCAGATGGAGGGTGAATGCAGGCGCTCCAGAACAGAGAGAACAAGGACATTTTTGGAAGCACGGAAGCATGTAAACATGTTCTAGTAGAAACCCAAAATACAACGATAAACCCCAAAATAAAAAAATAGTTCCTCTTTAAACAAAATCTCTTAATTGTCTTCACATTTTTCTTA
>NW_024645327.1:0-236 GCF_008729295.1 Plectropomus leopardus
TTGCCCACCATACCTGTGGGGTCTTAAAAGTATTTAAAAGCCTTAAAATTAATATTGTCAAATTTGAGGCGTTTAAAAGTCTTAAATTCATCAACAAAAATGTAATTTTTGTTAATAAAGGTCTTTATTTTTATTTCTTGTCCTTTCACGGTGATGTTACTTGTTATGTGTCCTGCTGTGTTTTGGATGTTGTCACAGACTGTCTGTGATGGTCAATGTTTTCACTTAAGTGCTGT
>NW_024645329.1:0-457 GCF_008729295.1 Plectropomus leopardus
TTACCACTAGGTGTTGCACTGGGACGTAATAACACCGTGTTTCGACTATTATGCTGCATCGCATGACAGCCGTGTGTCAACATTTTCATTAAATATGCACCGCTGTTATGTCATAATAACAAACTGTGCACCTATCAGCTGTGCACTCCTGATCAGATTGAAGATGTAACAACTTCAAAGTGGATGAGTACTTGCCATCCTATTTTAAACTTTGTAACGAGAGAACACATATTTTATATGGTGAGATTTACTGAAATGAGTCCCAATATAGCCAGTGACATGTAGGTTATTATTAGCAATGGTCATTTCCCAGAAACTTTCAGCTCTGTGGCGATCTCCTTCTAGCCAGCTGCCTCCAATTTAGGATTTTTTAGTGAAATAAGGACATATTGTATAGATAATTCCTCATTTCAATGTCATCAATCAGCTGTCCACCAAAAGTCCAACCAACCTCCAC
>NW_024645330.1:0-255 GCF_008729295.1 Plectropomus leopardus
GTCCCATGATGTATCGCGTGAGTAAAGCAAAGAGCGAGACTTCCGATACTGATCTGGAGGCCGTTTTTTCTCATAATATATGTCGATATCCCTACGGAAGCCCTAAGCGGACGTGTTTTGTTTTTTTGTTTTTTTACAAGCCGTTTTCTCGATATACGTGCGTGGTTCTCGCCCCTGCACGTACCAAAAAGCACCGGAGCAACAGTATAATAATCTAGTTATGATTACTGATGAATTTGGGTGATGTGTTCCTGT
>NW_024645331.1:0-304 GCF_008729295.1 Plectropomus leopardus
CCTACACATTTGTTTTTAAGTACTTAGACCTCTAGTCAGGTTGTTGAGTGGAGGTTTGCTTTAAAGTATGTTATGTCACCAAAATCTATTAACTAATTTCAAAACAAAGGTGTTAACTTTCCAACAAGAGTGAAGGAGCTGTTAAACAAGCACAGACTGTACACACGGACACAATCCTGAGAGAAGCTCTAATTATGCAACATAAAACACCTGTGTGAGTGGACTATGAATGTGCATAAGCATAAACATGTCTGTATCCAAAGTTACAAGCTATTCTAATTAATATTATTTGCAACAAAGATGT
>NW_024645332.1:0-250 GCF_008729295.1 Plectropomus leopardus
TATTTGTTTCAGCAGTGGAACCAATCACACAACTAAAGTACATTTTTTTTACTTCAGTTTCAGTGCTTTTGTTCCAAATTTAGTAATGATGTTCCAAATTTAGTAATGATGTTCGAAATTAAGTAATGATGTTCCAAATTTAATAATGACGTTCCAAATTTAGTATATTTGTTGTTCCAATTTTAGTAATGATGTTACGATTTAAAAATATTTTTGTTCCAAATTAAGTAATGATGTTCCAAATTTAGTA
>NW_024645333.1:0-372 GCF_008729295.1 Plectropomus leopardus
CTCGTTGGTCTAGGGGTATGATTCTCGCTTAGGGTGCGAGAGGTCCCAGGTTCAAATCCCGGACGAGCCCTGGGTTTAAAACTAATAGGGTTAAAGGTCACAAAAACACGCAACATGCAATTTACTGTACTAACAGCCACCATGCAGCATATGAACTGTCAAGTGCACAAATACAACCTCAATAGTAGAATTATGTTTAGTTTAATAAGGTTTATATTAGCCTATTTAAGAAATCATCTGAATCTTTTATAAAACAAGTTCAAGAAAATTAAAAAAATAAATATAACTTTTTTCGGTATAATGTGTGGCTCGTTGGTCTAGGGGTATGATTCTCGCTTCGGGTGTGAGAGGTCCCGGGTTCAAATCCCGGAC
>NW_024645334.1:0-507 GCF_008729295.1 Plectropomus leopardus
AAAATATGATGGATTAATATTATTTTATGATTTATTTTGTTCAATGTTTTAAACAACTTCAGTCCTGATCAAAACTGTCAAATGTTTATTTATTTTAAGAAGATTAACCCTTTAAATGCCAGTATTTGTGATCATACCACTATATTTATTGAAGGAAAATATAATATACTGGAAATATATTAATATACTTGAGGGTAGGGGGATTTCTCTTTCATAATAATTGAAGGTTTGATTATTTTTCTGATTAACAACCATGTATTTGTTAATATGTTCAGAATTTTAACCACTTTTATTGTAGTTTTTGGGACACCCTCTCAGAGTATGTTACTTTATTTGGCACTGGAAATAAATACATCATTAAAAAAAGAACAAGATTTGTTTTTTCAACATTCAACATGAAATTCACCACACTAAAAATTCAAACTGAACAAATCCAGAACAGAAACTGTAGTCTATGCTGAACAAAGTGAGGAGCGGGCTGACTTTTTTATAGTTTGTCTCCATGCT
>NW_024645335.1:0-1107 GCF_008729295.1 Plectropomus leopardus
TGGCAAAAAATCTCAAATTTTGACATCTCCCAAAAGTGGCTGAAAACTGTTTATTATAGCTCATAGAGACGTGCCATAGCCTAGCATGTTCAAAACTGTGGCAAAAAAAGGCCAAAAAGTCATAATATAGCATGTTGAAAAAATGACCAAAAATCGCATACTATAGTATGGCAAAAAATCTCAAATTTTTCATGTCCCAAAAATGGCTGAAAACCACTTATAATAGCTCATAGAGATGTGCCATAGCCTAGCATGTTCAAAACAGGGCCAACAAAAGGCCAAAAAGTCATAATAAAACAAGTTGAAAAACTGACCAAAAATCGCATACTATAGTATGGCAAAAAATCTCAAATTTTTACATGTCCCAAAAATGGCTGAAAACCACTTATTATAGCTCATAGAGATGTGCCATAGCCTAGTATATTCAAAACTGTGCCAAAAAAGGCCAAAAAGTCATAATATAGCATGTTGAAAAAATGACCAAAAATCGCATACTATAGTATGGCAAAAAATCTCAAATTTTGACATTTCCCAAAAGTGGCTGAAAACTGTTTATTATAGCTCATAGAGATGTGCCATAGCCTAGCATGTTCAAAACAGGGCCAACAAAAGGCCAAAAAGTCATAATAAAACATGTTGAAAAACTGACCAAAAATCGCATACTATAGTATGGCAAAAAAATCTCAAATTTTTACATGTCCCAAAAATGGCTGAAAACCACTTATTATAGCTCATAGAGATGTGCCATAGCCTAGCATGTTCAAAACTGTGCCAAAAAAGGCCAAAAAGTCATAATATAGCATGTTGAAAAACTGACCAAAAATCACATACTATAGTATGGCAAAAAACGTCAAATTTTGACATTTCCCAAAAGTGGCTGAAAACTGTTTATTATAGCTCATAGAGACGTGCCATAGCCTAGCATGTTCAAAACCGTGGCAAAAAAAGGCCAAAAAGTCATAATATAGCATGTTGAAAAAATGACCAAAAATCGCATACTATAGTATGGCAAAAAATCTCAAATTTTTCATGTCCCAAAAATGGCTGAAAACCACTTATAATAGCTCATAGAGATGTGCCATAGCCTAGCATGTTCAAAACAGGGCC
>NW_024645336.1:0-628 GCF_008729295.1 Plectropomus leopardus
AAAATATTGACTTTTTGGACCATTTTTTCATCAGGCATTACTCAAAAGGACCTAAACATGCTGTATCATGACTTTTTTAAGCCTTCTGAGCATTGACTTTTTTGACCATTTTTCCCTGTGCTATCGCATGGCTTTTTTCCCCATTTTGCATTTTGGCTCAAAACGCTCAAAATATTGACTTTTTGGACAGTTTATTCATCAGGCTATAATATAATCGACTGAAACAAACTATCCTATGACTTTTTAAAGCATTCTGAGTGATGACATATTTGACCATTATTCCCTGAGCTATAGTATGGCTTTTTTCCCCATTTTGTATTTTTGCTCAAAACGCTCAAAATATTGACTTTTTGGAGATTTGACTCATCAGGCTCTATTAAAAACAACTTAAACATGCTGTCCTATAACTTTTGAAAGCATTCTGAGCATTGACTTTTTTGACCATTTTCCCCTGAGCTATAGTATGACTTTTTTCCCCATTCTGTCCTTTGGCTCGAAACACTCAAACTATTGACTATTTAGACTTTAACTTCATCAGGCTATATAATAATTAACCTAAACATGCTGTCCTATGACTTTTGAAAGCATTCTGAGTGATGACTTTTTTGTCCATTTTTCCCTGAGCTAT
>NW_024645337.1:0-422 GCF_008729295.1 Plectropomus leopardus
GACTTTTTTGACAATTTTTCCCTGAGCTATAGTATGGCTTTTTTCCCCATTGTGTACTTTGGCTTAAATCTCTCAAAATATTGTCTTTTTGGACATTTAATTCACCAGGCTATATTATTAATGACCTAAACAAGCTGTGCTATGACTTTTTAAAGAATTCTGAGTGATGACTTTTTTGACAATTTTTCCCTGAGCTATAGTATGGCTTTTTTTTGCCATACTAAACTTTGGCTCAAAATGCTCAAAATATTGACTTTTTGGACATTTAATTCACCAGGATATAATATAAACGACATAAACAAGCTGTGCTATGACTTTTTAAAGAATTCTGAGTGATGACTTTTTTGACAATTTTTCCCTGAGCTATAGTATGGCTTTTTTTTTGCCAGACTAAACTTTGGCTCAAAACGCTCAAAATATTG
>NW_024645338.1:0-403 GCF_008729295.1 Plectropomus leopardus
GCTTCAGGTGTGACCATTCCACTGAGACTGCACTCCTGTCAGTCACTGAGTCACTGAGACTGGCTCGAGCTGCTGGTCAATCCTCTGTCCTACTGCTGCTGGACCTGTCTGCTGCCTTTGACACGGTGAACCATCAAATCCTCCTCTCCACACTCTCTGAGCTCGGCATCTCAGGTTCTGTCCTATTGTGGTTCAAGTCCTACCTCACAGGCAGATCTTCAGAGTGTCATGACGAGGAGAGGTGTCTAGGTCACATGGCCTATCGACAGGGGTTCCTCAGGGGTCGGTGCTTGGTCCCCTACTCTTCTCTCTGTACACCACCTCACTCGGTGCAGTGATCCCCTCCCATGGTTTCTCCTACCACTGCTATGCTGATGACACTCAGCTCTTCCTCTCCTTTCCA
>NW_024645339.1:0-334 GCF_008729295.1 Plectropomus leopardus
TTGGAGTGATCACTTTTTTGACCATTTTCCCTGAGCTATAGTATGGCTTTTTTTCCAAAATGTAATTTGGCATAAAACGCTCAAAATATTGACTCTCTGAACGATTTTTTCGGCAGAGTACACTATAAACTGCCTCAACATGCTGTACTATGACTTATTTTGACATTTGGAGTGATCACTTTTTTGACCATTTTTCCTTGAGCTATAGTATGGTTTTTTTCCAAAATGTAATTTTGCATAAAACGCTCAAAATATTGACTTTCTGGACGATTTTTTCAGCAGACTGTACTATAAACTGCCTCAACATGCTGTACTATGACTTATTTTGACATAG
>NW_024645340.1:0-479 GCF_008729295.1 Plectropomus leopardus
TAAGTTAGGACTGGGAAAGTAAAGTTATGAGTTTAGGAAAAGAAACATGGTAGAAACATTTCTTAAGATAACACAAATCACCATCAGGCCGGCTCTGCTGGGTGAGAAGCTGACGGAGATGCAGGTTGAAGCCCCTCTTGTGTCCTGGATTATTGACTACCTGACTGGCAGACCACAGTATGTGCGCCTGCAGAGCTGTGTGTCAGACAGAGTGGTCAGTAACACTGGGGCACCTCAGGGAACTGTTCTCTCTCCCTTTCTCTTCACCCTTTACACAATGGACTTCAGCTATCGGTCAGAGTTCTGCCTCCTTCAGAAGTTTTCTGATGACTCTGCCATAGTTGGATGTATCAGCAGGGGTGAGGAGACTGAGTACAGGGCTGTGGTGGACAACTTTGTTTCATGGTGTGAGCTGAACCACCTGCAGCTCAGTGTGGCAAAGTCTAAGGAACTGGTGGTGGACCTGAGGAGGACCAGGC
>NW_024645341.1:0-217 GCF_008729295.1 Plectropomus leopardus
TTTTTCCTGTGGGAAAAAATCATGTCTGACCAGCACAGTATTCCAGAGGCGTTATTTGAAGCTATTAATGAATTAAATCACGCCTCTGACCAACGCAGTATTCCTGAAGCGTTACTTGAAGCTATTAATGAATTAAATCGCGACTCTGACCAAAGCAGTATTCCTGAAGGGTTACTTGAAGCTATTAATGAATTAAATCGTGACTCTGAACAGCGAG
>NW_024645342.1:0-327 GCF_008729295.1 Plectropomus leopardus
TTCAACAGAAGCAGTACGAAGACGTCGTCGCAGATTGTCGTTGATCAAACAACATCAAAGGAGACTGGGAAGGAGACTGGCTAGAGCAAACAACAACGACCACAACAAGGACCGCAAGCAGTTATTCCTTCAAGGAATCATTGATATGTATAATGCAACCATCCAGGCATTAGTGACAATAGCTCAAGACACATAAGGTGTGACATTTCTCTTTTCTTTTTTTTTCCTGTGGGAAAAAATCATGTCTGACCAGCACAGTATTCCAGAAGCGTTACTTGAAGCTATTAATGAATTAAATCACGACTCTGACCAACGCAGTATTCCTGA
>NW_024645343.1:0-226 GCF_008729295.1 Plectropomus leopardus
AAAACTGAGAAACCTAAATCCTAGAAATGTCCTAAAATCCTAGAAACATCCTAAAACCCTAGAAACGTCCTAATGTCTGAGACATGTCCTAAAATCCTAGAATCGCCTTAAATACTAGAAACATTTTCAAATCTTATAAACGGCCTAAAATCCCAGAAACATCCTAAAATCGACTGCTTGACTGCTTGTCAAGCTGCAGTTTGAGACCAGCAAACAAAAGTGTTTG
>NW_024645344.1:0-242 GCF_008729295.1 Plectropomus leopardus
TTTTGTTTTCGTTCTGTTTGCTCTGTTGAGATGAGTGTTTGTTTTAGTTAGTTTTGTAAGTGTTATTAAAATTTGCCTTTTTTAGCTTGAATCAACTGGTCTAATACGATTGTAATTGTTTCTTTAGTAATATTTCCTTTTGTCCCCCTTACAGTGCAGTGGTTGCTGGCTAGCGGTGGAGGCTAGGCACTCAGGGTGGTTCCCAGCACCTTTCTGTTGTAGTGATAAGGACACTGGGACAC
>NW_024645345.1:0-414 GCF_008729295.1 Plectropomus leopardus
TCCGTAAAGTTAAATAAATGAAATACAATATAAATAAATAATATAAGTCCAACATATTCCGGCGGCGTGATTCTTTAATAAAACATGGGAAGAATGCAATGAGCACCAAAAATGAGCAAGAAATTAATAAAAAGTACAAAAAGATTACCTGAAAATTAGTAAAATAAAAAGGAAAAAAAAAAAAAAAAAAAAAAGGAAATGACTTAGAAAAAATGTTTTAAAATGTAAAAAAAAGAGAAATCACATCAATTTGATGAGAATTCAAAGCTTTATTTACTTGTGAAATGTGTCTGAAAGCAGCTCAACGATCAGAGACGTTCACATAGCAATAGAAAGAGGGTCTTCCCGGAGCTGCTTTACCACGATGGCTGTTCTCACCAGCATGAAAAAAATACATTTATGTGTTTGTTTATT
>NW_024645346.1:0-4967 GCF_008729295.1 Plectropomus leopardus
ACCATCTTCAACTTTGACTTCCGCCGGCCGCCGCTGCCGGGTCAGCCAGAGCCACCCAAAACGCTCAACTACATCGAGGTGGAGATGGACAGCGGCGTGGGGAACAAGGGCGCCTCGGACGGCAGCAACCCGCACACGCCACGCACCCCCACCTCCCCACTGCCCCCCACCACGCCCACGCGCCGCACCGAGCTCTACGCCCTCATTGACATTGAGCGCACCGCCGCCATGTCCAACCTGCAGAAGGCCCGGCCGCGAGACGACGGCACGTCACGCAAGACGCGACACAACAGCACGGAGCTGCCCACCAAGAGCACGGCGTGACACGCGCCCCCACTTCATGTCGGCCCCATGGAGCGTCTTTGTCCCCTGAGACAGACTCCTTGACTTGACTTCCTGTGAGGTCACCTGTGCAGGTGCGCCTTCACAGACGGACCTCGGTACTCGCCATATAGCGGTTTCTTCCTGCGGTGATGTATAGCTCTGCGGGGTGGAGGACCGCGTTCTCTTCTTCTATGGTACAAATCAGTATTACTGAACAAAGCATTCCATTTAGCCTTTTATATGATTCACTACATGCTGCTGTCGTCATGGTAACACACGTATGTTCAACATGTACAGTAGATCTGCCACAATAAATGTCTCTGTTTTTATTTGTACTCATGACATTATGCTCCACCCATCATTCTGCAGCACTCACACACGTTTCCAAGGCAACAGGCACTCAACAACAACAACATGTTTCCATGGCAACATGCACCTGAGGACAACACATTTCCACGACAAGATGTACCAGACAACGTCAACGCGTTTCCATGGCAACATGCATCAGACAACAACAGCATGTTTCCACAGTAACATGCATCAGACAACAACAAAAACCTGTTTCCACGGCAACATTTTCAGGAAAAGTATCACCACAAAATGTTTAAAAAACAAAAATAAAATCCAAGAAATTTTAAAAACAAAAAAAGTTACTAAACATCAGCAAAAATGTCAAAGGAAAACATTTTTTACAGAAAACAAACCTGTGGATTTGAAAGACACGTTTGTGGGGTTTTTAAATTAGCTTTAAAATAAATTCAAACTGCCTGCCCCCCCCCCCCCACTGCCCCCCCACCCCCCCAAAGCGAAAATAAAACTATCAGTCCCCCCAGCACCTAAAAAATGAGTTTGTATGTCGCCCCCTTTTTGCACCACCCCTCCCCTCTCATAAAAACAAACAGTCCCTCCGTTATATTTAAATTTTTCTAAACATGCTCTGAAGTCGAGATTTTTTAGAGTATTGATGGTCATTTCGGAGAATCTATGGTCTTTGACACTGGACTGAAAGTCCTGGAAAAGTCCTGGATTGTCCTGGAATGTTCTGGTAAAACAGTGTGTGAGCCCTGCAGACTTGTTGTGTGTGTCAGCGAGCGGATCCAGAGACAGACGGACAGCTGAGCAGCTCGTCTTACTGTTGGTGTTTGCAGCTGGCGGTTGGCTAACAGATGTGTGGTTTCCTCTGTGAATGTGACGTCCAGGCTGCCGTCCGCCGCTTTTAATGATGGTTTAATCGGCAGCAGGAGGCCCAGGAGGCCGAGGGCCCCGAGACACCAACGGCCACGCCGAGGCCCCCTCCAAGTTGGAAACGTGTTGTAATTCGAAACACACCATAGTATAGCATGTCGAAAAACAGTCAGAAATAGTCAACCTTTTTGACATCGAAAAATGTCATAATATAGCATATGGAAACACACCGTCCTGGCACGGAAATACGTTTTTGGCGGAGACTGTGTAGAATTGTCCAATATGCTTGATTTTGCTATCAAACCACACATTTTTTTTTACCATGGAGAAGTCAAGTTTATAACTGTAGACGGGCTTAGAAGCGTCCTTCTACCATATTTAAGCCATTAAAAGAAACGGAGCTCTGGGTCGCTCGGCATAGATGGTAGAAGCTATCAAGCTGCACTGAGTTAAGGGTTTAAAAAAATGGGCATTCCTATGTATTTTTTTTTTTCTGTTAAATAATGATTAAATGCCAAAATAGGATAGGAACCAGAGCCTTCAGCTACCACACTCCTCTCTTATGGAAACATCTTCCAGTTTCGGTCAGGGAGGCAGACGCCGTCTCCACTTTTAAGGGTAGACTTAAGACCTTCCTCTCTGATAAAGTTTAAAATTAGGGCTTGCCTTGGACCAGCTCCTAGTTAGGCTGACATAGGTTTAATCTGAGTTTCTAAGATATGCTAAGCTCCTTTTTCCTTCTATTGCTCCCTCCATCTGCAAAGGCTCATGTCTTTTTAATGCATTACGCTAACTCTGCTTCTTTTTTGGAGCATTTGTGCTCCCTTGTTTGGTTTTCCTGTGTCTTGGCAGCGCCTGGATGGTGGTGATGGCTGTGCTGATGCTGTGATCCCGCTTTTGGCTTTGCCTGTGTCATATTGTTAACAACAAAACATATAACTGTTGTTATTGTTACCATCATTGCTGTGAAATTACTAAATGACTCTATGATAATGTTGTGGGTGTGGATCAGAGTCCCATGTGTATACTGATAGTGGAGGCGTGGCTCATAATAAAGGCAGTAGAGGGTTGCATCAAGCACATCACGGCATCAGCACAACCAGGACCCACAACATAGGCGTAGCTTCAGACAGGACCACAGCAACAGCTAAGCCAAGACCACGATCAGGGCGAGCCAGGGGTCCAGTATCAGTGCAGCCACAGCACGAGCACAACCAAGGACAGGATCACAGCACCAGCACAGCTATCACCACGATCAGGCACAGCCAAGACTGCAGCCAGGATCCGGGAAAACTAGGAGGCAAGGGAGCAGGAACGCTCCGGAGTTAGCGTAATGCAGTTAACAGACATGATGGGTGAGAAAGACTAAGAAAAAAACTTTTAAATGAGCTATAATTTAGCTTAGCTTTAGGGTGAATTGCTAAGCTAGAATCAAAAATAGCAGCGACTCCCCCTCCTCGGCCAGTGTTGTGCACAACGTGACTGTTTATATGACCAGGAGGAGTGGATTCATTCAGGCCAACGTACTCATCAGGACAGAGCCAGGTCTCAGTGAGGCAGAATAAATCAATCTGGTTATCCAATATTAAATCAGTGACTAAATGAGCCTTGGTTGATAAGGATCTAACGTTCAAGAGTCCACATTTAATTCTCCTGTTATGATGCTGTTTGATTATTTGTTTTTGTTTGTTTATTTTAGCTTTAAACAAATGAAGTGGTCGGGGGACAGACGCCGACAACATTTACATTAAGGGTGTGTGACTGTGCTAGAGGAAGACTGCGACTCTGCACTCTGGTCCAAACTCTGGATCCACCTGTTGGCAATTAGATGAGTGGATATAAAAGCATGTGCAAAATGGTGCAGAAAATACTTTTAACAACAGCAGCTTTAGCATTACTAGAAGATATTGCAAATGTTGCAGTGCGAAGAGAATGCATGTTTAGAGACTGAGAGGAATTTTTGGCACACAATGCCAACTGGCTCATCAGCCGCTTTAGGTTTCTGAGGGAAATCCTCTTGGAAATGTGCGTGGAGCTGTGGCCGGTTTTATAGCGTGACACGGTGACGAGCCACGCGCTGCCTGTCCCTGTACAGGTGCTGACAACGCCGGGCTTCCTAGCCACAGGAGCATCCCAGAAGGAGCCGGCCCACCGATCTGGACTGTGCAGGTCGACCCTGACCCGAGCAGGACGGATTTATCCACATGTCAGCAGGTCTCTCAAATTCCCATACAATGCAGCTGAACAGGCCAACGTTAAAAAGCGATCTGCAGGGAGAGCCGGTTCTCCCAATGTCATTGTAGCTATCGACTGCACACACATTGCTGTAAACGCACCATCACAGGGCGAACATATCCATGTACGCAGGACGTATTTCATTTGCTCAGCGTGCAGATCGTATATGATCAAATGCAGTTAAACACTGTGGCCATCGTCCTGGATCATGAGTCCTTCGCTCTAATGGCAGAACGGTTGGGACCAGGCTACAGGCTGGCATGGCGCGCGATGGATGGCTTCTTGGTGAGTAAATAATTCATTTGTTTAATTGTCCTTATATTAATCGCCCTGACGCGCACTGAGCATGTGCGCCGCCGAATATCATCCTGGCTTCACAGCACAATTACTTGTCAGCGGTTCAAGTTCAAGGGCCACGGAGAGGGATTTGTGTGTGTATGATGTTTTCTGGATTTGAGTGTATGCCATGTATATGATGTCACAGAAGACGCGTGTTTGGCAAGACTTGTGCATTGATCCTGAGTGGCAGCATCTTTGAACATTTGCCAGTCTGCGTGCTCAAAGTCCTGAAGTGCTGCAGGAGCTTCATCCGTCCACACTGACTGTGCACATTTTTCCACGTTTCATTCAGAGATATTTTGAGTAAATGGCAGATGGAAATATAAGAAGGGAATTTTGATGTGAAAATTTCAATTTTCCATAGTTAAAGACACGTCATTAGAAACCAGGATCATCAATATCTGCCCATAATTTAGCATGTCGAGACTGTCATGGTGCACAATAACGACAAAGCAGCCAAAAAACATCATAATATAGCATATCAAAAAATTACTTTAAACAACATATTATAGCTTGTCATGACACATCATAGCATAGACTGTCGAAAAAACGGCCAAAAACATCATAACGTCAAAAAATGGCTGAAAAGGACATATCATGCCTGCTTGCTGTATTAAAACAGCCGTGACACATTTCTCGGTGTTTCTTCATACATGTTGCTCAAATCATACAGTATCCTGTGTCTGTCCTTATTTGACTTGTGAAGTGGACAGTTGGTTTTTGCTGCCATCTGCTGGAAGACTTTAATAGAAAAAAATAGAATTGAATAAAAAACTACTGCTTTAGCCATGATTTTAGAAATACTGAGGTCAAGTAAAAGTTCTGATAAAACAATACCTTAATAAATAACCACAATTTAAATAATACAGTCAAATGGATGTATA
>NW_024645347.1:0-1088 GCF_008729295.1 Plectropomus leopardus
ACTCTGCTAACATGCTAACATTCTGATCAGTTATTGATTAACTCTGCCAACATGCTAACATTCTGATCAGTTATTGATTATTGATTAACTCTGCCAACATGCTAACATTCTGATCAGTTATTGATTAACTTTGCTAACATGCTAACATTCTGATCAGTTATTGATTAACTCTGCTAACATGCTAACATTCTGATCAGTTATTGATTAACTCTGCTATCATGCTAACAGCCTGATCAGTTATTGATTATCGATCAACTCTGCTATTGCGCCAATGTTCTGATCTGTTATTGATTATTGGTTAACTGCTGATCAACTGTTACAGGATCAATACCAACTGTTTTTAAAGTAATCAAGACAGAGATTGAAAATAGTATTTGTTCTAGTATTGATAGTACTAATAATTTTAGTATTGATCATAGTGATAAAATCATTATAATATAACTTGAAGTATTGATAGTAGTATTTGCAGAAGTATAAAGTGTAACAGTGATTAAAGTATATATTGTAGTATTGATATTAGCTTTTGTAGTATTAATCATAGTATTGCTCTTTGTATTGAAAGTAGTTTTTGTCTTAATAATTGTAGTATTGATCATAGTATTAGAATAGAACAGATCCTATTGCCCACCCCCCCAACCTTAACCCACCAGTTAGTAAAAACAGAGTACAAAAACACGTCATCGTCTGTGATGGATTATAGATAGTAGTAACTAGACTAATTAGATAATGTACATAGTAGTATAGATAATAGTATTTATTGGACTTTGTAGTATTGTAGTATTGATGATAGAGGTATTTATTTTAGTACTTTAAGTATTGTAGAAGCATTTATTGTAGTATTTGTAGTATAATAATAATAATAATGATAATAGTAGTATCAGTATTGTTGATAGTAGAATTCATTGTAGTATTCCCTGTAGTATTTCCAGTGCTATAGTAGTATATGTTATATTAGATGTAGTATTGTAGTTAGGGATGCACGATAACTGTTTTTTAAAACCAATACCGATAACCGATAACTTTCAGCTCCTAAAGGCCGATACCGATAACCGATAACACACACATATACCTAAGATCATGAAATCAAT
>NW_024645348.1:0-464 GCF_008729295.1 Plectropomus leopardus
TAATCGTTCTTTAATCGTAATCAAAGTAAAATGTTCAGTTAATGGTGATACTGATTTTAGGTTTGAGGCTCGGACCTTTGCTGGGAGGACATTTTAGTACCTGGACCTCTGTGAGTTTTAGTAGAATAGGTCCTCCAGCTGGTGATGCTGCTCTACAGTATATTTGTCATGTTCAATGTCTGACAGAAAATAAATATTTAAACCAACATTAACCTGATGATATCTTCATATCTCACTGAGGAGTCAAAGGGACCTTTAAGCTCGACAGAAATCATGATTTGATGGATATCGTGATAAATATCGATATTGACTGATATGAAAAAATATCTTGATAAGACTTTTTTCCATATCGCCCAGCCCTACTAACATACAGCTTTAAATGAATAGATTTTATATTTATTTTACAGGATTTTAGAGTTCTTTACAAATGTTCGACAGTTTTCAAAGAAAATATTTTGGTGATT
>NW_024645349.1:0-210 GCF_008729295.1 Plectropomus leopardus
GTTGACAACACTGGAATGTAAAGACCTGTAAAGCTGAGTGTCAATGTGAACTTATTTTAGCAATCTCACATGCCTTCATGCACACTCTCTGTGCCGCAGTGACAATGCTGTATCCCAGCCCTGTATTTGCCAACTAATTTACAACTCTATGTGTTACCAACTGTAGTTATCAAAAACAACCAAAAAATAGATATAACAATAATAAAAACT
>NW_024645350.1:0-654 GCF_008729295.1 Plectropomus leopardus
GCACATAGACAAACTCTTACCTACAAAGAGAAGGATTAGAGAATTAAGCTAAACTTTAACTCGCAACCTTGGTCCAAGCGATTCTGTCAGATGTTAGTCTCAACACAGGGATGTATAATGACTTTACAACATGTCCTGCCTTTTGTCATCTCAGCAAGGGGGGCAATGAATGACTGTTGCTTCATATGCCTGAGTGACCCCAGGAGGTCATTCAGATGTCTTACATCCTGTTGTATGCTGGATGTGGCCTCCAGAATGCCTACCTCCCACAGCATCTTGTGATGGAAAGGGTCAAGTACTGACACTTCCTGTGGCTTAAGAGCAGAATGTGTTTGCAGATGCCTACATGGAGTATCATTTAAGTTAATTAACAACCCTCTGTTGGATGTTTTGGGTTCATAAAACAGTGTCTCTTGACGTGGCCCCACTTGCCTAGGGGACTTTGAGCTCTGGAGTTCCTCAGAGGGAAAATGTAATGACCACGCCAAGGCAGTCCACTACATACTATATAAGAAATACTAAAAACTAAATATTTTTGGATAAATATACATACATACACACATACAAATGTTGGGATTCCCGTCTATACATCTGGCGAACGTCCGCTCCTTGGCAAATAAAATGGATGAGTTGCTGCTTCTCAGCGCCAAAAAC
>NW_024645351.1:0-225 GCF_008729295.1 Plectropomus leopardus
GGCTTGACCCGTGGCACTAGCTTGTGATGGTTGTGGTGGTGCAGCAGCACACAAAATTGAAACATCCAGAGTTGACTGCTGTCGCCAACCGCGCATTGCATTTGTGTGTTTCGACGATTGCATGTGTGACCTAAGTGCGTTAGCTCCCATCCAGTTGACGTTTATTGTTTTTTTACACACTGAACAATAAGCTTGCCGGTTATTTCCAAGAACAGGCCTCAGCCA
>NW_024645352.1:0-221 GCF_008729295.1 Plectropomus leopardus
ACCAGGTCGGACCCGTCTCGTCCTTTCCGCTTCCTCTTCCTCCTTCACGGAGCCGACAGCGTGTGTGGTGGCGTCTCGCTGGTTTGCAGGTTAGATCTCAAAATAAAGTGCGGTGTTACCTGGAGTCGGGCTGTCTCCCTCGGGTCAGTGTGTGTGTGTGGTGCACTCTCTGCGGAATCTGGGCTGTGCGCTTCCTCCTCCTGCCGCGGTGACATCTCTGA
>NW_024645353.1:0-232 GCF_008729295.1 Plectropomus leopardus
ACCAGGTCGGACCCGTCTCGTCCTTTCCGCTTCCTCTTCC
Source organism: Plectropomus leopardus (assembly GCF_008729295.1). Taxonomy (NCBI): domain Eukaryota; kingdom Metazoa; phylum Chordata; class Actinopteri; order Perciformes; family Serranidae; genus Plectropomus; species Plectropomus leopardus. Next base: position 41 of record NW_024645353.1, read on the forward strand.
TCCTTCATGGAGCCGACAGCGTGTGTGGTGGCGTCTCGCTGGTTTGCAGGTTAGATCTCAAAATAAAGTGCGGTGTTACCTGGAGTCGGGCTGTCTCCCTCGGGTCAGTGTGTGTGTGTGGTGCACTCTCTGCGGAATCTGGGCTGTGCGCTTCCTCCTCCTGCCGCGGTGACATCTCTGATCCTGCTCTCC
>NW_024645354.1:0-465 GCF_008729295.1 Plectropomus leopardus
GTCCAAAAAGTCAATGTTTTGAGCGTTTTAAGCCAAAGTACAGTATGAAGAAAAAAACCATACTATAGCTCAGGTAAAAATGCTCAAAAAAGTCATCTCTCCAAATGCTGAAAAAAAGTCATAATACAGCATGTTGAGGCAGTTTATAGTACAGCCTGCTGGAAAAATGGTCAAAAAGTCAATATTTGGATTGTTTTAAGCAAAAGTACACCATGGCGAAAAAAAAGCCATACTATAGTTCAGGTAAAATGGCCAAAAAAGTCATCTCTCCAAATGCTGAAAAAAGTCATAGTACAGCATGTTGAGGCAGTTTATAGTACATTCTGTTGAATAAACTGTCCAAAAAGTCAATATTTTGAATGTTTTAAGCCAAAGTACAGTATGGCGAAAAAAGCCATACTATAGCTCAGGTAAAAATGCTCAAAAAAGTCATCTCTCCAAATGCTGAAAAAAGTCATAGTACAG
>NW_024645355.1:0-573 GCF_008729295.1 Plectropomus leopardus
GCCTTTGACACTTCCCTGCTCAAGATGCCATGAGAGATAACAGTTCACACCAGGATGTTAAGACATCCAAATGAACTCCTGAGGTCATTTGGACCTACAAGAACAATCGTTTGTCACCTGTCTTTGACACAAGGACTGACGTTTGGTATAGAGGACTGGAGACACATTCCTACCAAGAATTTGAGAAGGGCCCACAGGATTAAATGATGATCCTCATTCTGAAATTTAATCCTTTGTCTACGTCTCTCTCTCTCTGTCTCTGTCTCTCTCTCTCGCTCTCTCTTTGTTGTCTCAGTCCACACACACACTGACAAACAAACACATGTTCTCCCCTCTCATGTCCTCTTCCCCCCCTGCTGAGATGACAAAGGCAGGACATGTTGTAAACTCATTCTACATTCTTTTGTTAAGACCAGCATTTAACATGACCACTTGGACAAAATTGTGAATGAAGGTAAACATAGTTCCCTAATCTTTCTCCTACGTAGCTCAAAGTTCATCTCTGTGTTTTAATGATTAAGTAGAACCAACTCCCTCAAATTAAATAATAAAGACATGGGAGTTGGTTCTACT
>NW_024645356.1:0-227 GCF_008729295.1 Plectropomus leopardus
GTATACCTTACAAAGTGCTTAGAAAGACATTATTTATTAAGTGACTCCAAAGATTTAAATAGCAACTGCAACTTTATAATGGTCTTCCAAATAGTATTTCAAGATCTGCTACATGGTTTTTGTTAACAGTTTAACAGTTTATTACCATTAGCAGTTGCAACTTTATAGAAACCATCCAAACAATGTTTATAAACAGTTTTCAAACCAACTATTAATAGTTAACAAAG
>NW_024645357.1:0-481 GCF_008729295.1 Plectropomus leopardus
TCAAAAGATTTAAATAGCAACTGCAACTTTATAATGGTCTTCCAAATCGTATTTCAAGATCTGCTACATGGTATTTGTTAACAGTTTAACAGTTTATTACCATTAGCAGTTGCAACTTTATAGAAACCATCCAAACAATGTTTATAAACAGTTTTCAAACCAACTATTAATAGCTAACAAAGTGTTATAAATATTTGGTCTATCTATCCAAGAGATATTTATATTGTATAATTTACTTTTTTTGTTCTTACAAAGGTTTACAAATTAGTTGGAAACCATTAATACTTAGTTTATGTATTTATACAAGACTGTATAAGTCTTGGTATTTGACTAATAAAATAACAATCTATAACATGACTTATAATGGGTAAAGTTAATTAGTTATCATTTCTTCATTGGTTATCAAGGAGTATTGACAAAAGTATAATTAACAGTCAGTTAACAAATTATTAATGATGCCTATAATACAGTATTGCCAGCT
>NW_024645358.1:0-1493 GCF_008729295.1 Plectropomus leopardus
GACAAGACAAGACAAGACAAGACAAGACAAGATTAGACAAGACAAGATTAGACAAGACAAGACAAGATTAGACAAGACAAGACAAGACAAGATTAGACAAGACAAGATTAGACAAGACAAGACAAGATTAGACAAGACAAGACAAGACAAAGCTGCAGTCGGTGGGCTTTTAGAGGCTCCGGGCAGCGGCCCAATCGACCCGGTGGATAAAATTAGACTGACATACAGTGATTGTGATTCTCCATAGAAACAGCCCAACCAGCAAGTTTTTTGTAAAAACGTTCTGAGAATGCTACAATGCAACCAATGCAATGTTTTTATAACATTTTCAGTGACAAGTCTTCTTTTAGTTCCCAGAACGATCTTCTTAAAGTTTGCCTAACATTCTCTGTAAACATTAATTCATTCTTTACTTGTTTTTTTTTTTATCACATTTCTCATGTCCTCAATAACATGCTCTGAAAGTTGCTTTGGAAACCTTCTTCCTTTGTTTCATGTAACCATGTGGGAACATTTTAAAAAAAGAACATTCTCTGATCTGTCGCCGCTCAACATCACCAAAACATCCTCACAAAACGTTTGAGTGTTGCAGCTCAAAGGTCAGCATTTATCTTTTCAGGAGCATTATTTGTAATGACAAACATCCTTAAAGCTTCTTTGAGTGTGAAATAAATAAATAAAACACTTTGCTTTCACCATCTCAGTTTAACTGTGAAAAATTAAACATGAATCAGCGTCTGTGAATATTTCAGAACTTTTATTTCTCTTTAGATGCTAAAGTTGACTTCCAGACAAGAACGTCTGACAAAAACCATGAAGCAACAACATTGTCAAGATTTTACAGAATAATCATTTTTATAATAATACGAATACTAGAAGACTCCTCATCAGAGCATCATGTGCCACAACACTCATTCACCTGCGCTCACTGCAGAAATATCTAGATGAACTGGAAATGAAGGCGTGAGGAAACTGAAGCCCCATGACGGACTAAGTGCCGGGTTAGAAGATGATTCAGCAGAATGAAACCGGGACATCCTCACAGTTTGGCAAACACAACCCTGTTGGGACGTTTTTGGGTTTAATGTTTTGTTTTTTGTGCAGTCGTTTGGCTTTCTTACCCTCAACTGACCTGACCCCGAACTCAGATAGCCTGAATATGGCAGCAAGGCCCGAAATTTATCTGGACCATTTCTCCCCCATTGACCTTCATCAACTCTATACTTTGGTTTCTGCATCTAAGCCATCACCATGCCTGCTAGACCCCATCCCAACTAAGCTCCTTAAGGAAGTTTTACCTTTATTAGACAACTTTTTATTAGATATAATCAACGCGTCTTTATTGACAGGTTATGTACCCCAGTCTTTTAAAGTAGCTGTCATTAAACCTCTTCTAAAGAAGCCCACCCTCGATCCTGAGATTTTAGCTAATTATAGACCAATATCTAATCTCCCCTTTATTTCTAAAATCCTTGAGAGAGTGGTTGCTCATC
>NW_024645359.1:0-308 GCF_008729295.1 Plectropomus leopardus
CACACCGTCTGACCTGAGAGGGGACAGACAGAGACACACCGTCTGACACAGCGTAGCAGGAAGCCGAGCTGGTGTTTGACTGTGAAGTTAATTGCTGGATTCTGCTGATTGTGTGATAATTGTGTTAACGAGAGTTTGTTCTGATTGTTGTTATTCGTGATGTTAATGAACTTGGCTGTAAACTCGTGACCGTCTCACACGAACTGTGTTGCTAGGAAACAGTCCGGTTAAGTGTTTACTTCCTGTCAGCTGATGTCACTCTTACCCCCAAACACACACACACACACACACACACACACACACACACA
>NW_024645360.1:0-210 GCF_008729295.1 Plectropomus leopardus
GCCAGTGTAGCGCGATATGGCTTGTTTTAAGCATTTAAACGTGTCCAGTGCCTTGCGGCCAAACTGCGCGGCAGGAGTCTGCCCTGGTCTGAGGTCCCAAAGCTGAAGCTGATTTCATTCCTGTAGTTTACATTTAAAAGTTTTGAATTTTCCACTGTGAATGGGCGTACGCTGACCCATTGATTTTGTTGGTGGTCATTCTGTGGCCTA
>NW_024645361.1:0-344 GCF_008729295.1 Plectropomus leopardus
CTGTTGAAAAAATGGTCTAAAAAGTCAATATTTTGAGCCTTTTAGGCCAAAGTTTAGTGTGGAGAAAAACGGCATACTATAGCTCAGGGAAAAAAAGTAAAAAATTAATCTTTCCAAATACTGAAAAAAGTCATTGAACAGCAGGTTCAGGCTGTTTATAGTGTAATCTGTTCAAAAAATGGTCTAAAAAGTCAATATTTTGATTGTTTCAGGCCAAAGTTTAGTATGGAGAAAAACGCCATACTATAGGTCAGGGAAAAAAGGTCAAAAAAGTGATCTTTCGAAACGCTGAAAAAAGTCACGGAACAGCCTGTTTGGGCATTTTATAGTGTAAAATGTTGAAA
>NW_024645362.1:0-418 GCF_008729295.1 Plectropomus leopardus
TAGGGACAGGTTGTACCAGAGTCTGGCCTTGACACACTGTCGTCCCCACTGGATTAACCTGTGTGTGCTGGGGGCCGTAAGAGGCTTAATCCACTCTGTCTCTCATTCCAGTCTCTGAAATCTGTGACACACCTCACTTTCTCTCTCTGTTTCCTGTTTTCCCAGTCAGAGCTAGAATTTAACAAAGTACATAAAGTTAAATACTGTACTAAGATGCAATTTTGAGGTACTTTACTTGAGTATTTCCATTTTATACAAATTTTATACTTGTACTTATCATACCTGGGGGCAACTATTGTACCTTTTACCCCATTACAGTTTTTTCACAGCATAGATACTTTGCAGACTCATTTTTATTAACAAAAGATATAAATTATTATATGATAGATAAAGATACCCAACACTCTATAAAATAATG
>NW_024645363.1:0-370 GCF_008729295.1 Plectropomus leopardus
GGCCTCAAACGCTCAAAATATTGACTTTTTAGACCATTTTTTTCAACAGGCTATACTAAAAATAGCCTCAACATGCTGTTCTATGACTTTTTTCAGTATTTGGAGAGATTACTTTTTGACCATTTTTCCCTGAGCTATAGTATGGCGTTTTTCTCCATACGAAACTTTGGCTTAAACGCTCAAAATATTGACTTGTTAGACCATTTTTTCAACAGGCTATACTATGAACAGCCTGAACATGCTGTTCAATGACTTTTTTGAGTATTTGGAGAGATTGCTTTTTTGAACATTTTGTCCCTGAGCTATAGTATGGCGTTTTTCTCCATACTAAACTTTGGCCTGAAATACTCAAAATATTGACTTTTTTGAC
>NW_024645364.1:0-205 GCF_008729295.1 Plectropomus leopardus
TGTACGAGAGGAACCGCAGGTTCAGACATTTGGTGTATGTGCTTGGCTGAGGAGCCAATGGTGCGAAGCTACCATCTGTGGGAGTATGACTGGACGCCTCTAAGTCAGAATCCCGCCTAGACGTAACGATACCATAGCGCCGCGGATCTTCGGTTGGGCCCGGATAACCGGCCTCGGTCGGTGAGCAGAGCCGTTCGTGACAGGG
>NW_024645365.1:0-202 GCF_008729295.1 Plectropomus leopardus
ATGATGTGTTGTTGCAATAGTAATCCTGCTCAGTACGAGAGGAACCGGAGGTTCAGACATTTGGTGTATGTGCTTGGCTGAGGAGCCAATGGTGCGAAGCTACCATCTGTGGGATTATGACTGAACGCCTCTAAGTCAGAATCCCGCCTAGACGAAACGATACCATAGCGCCGCGGATCTTCGGTTGGCCCCGGATAACCGG
>NW_024645366.1:0-375 GCF_008729295.1 Plectropomus leopardus
AAACTTTGGCCTCAAACGCTCAAAATATTGACGTTTTAGACCATTTTTTCAACAGATTACACTATAAACAGCCCGAACATGCTGTTCTATGACTTTTTTCAGTATTTGGAGACATTACTTTTTGACCTTTTTCTTCCTGAGCTATAGTATGACGTTTTTCTCCATACGAAACTTTGGCTTAAAATGCTCAAAATATTGACTTTTTAGAACTTTTTTTCAACAGGCTATACTATAAACAGCCTCAACATGCTGTTCTATGACTTTTTTCAGTATTTGGAGACATTACTTTTTGACCTTTTGCTTCCTGAGCAAAAGGCGTTTTTCTCCATTCGAAACTTTGGCTTAAAATGCTCAAAATATTGAGTTTTTAGTTGA
>NW_024645367.1:0-416 GCF_008729295.1 Plectropomus leopardus
CCAAACAAGTTTAAATTAACAAGTATATTCTACATAAATGAGTCATAGAGCAATTTTTTCTGTTTGTTTATTACTACATGCTAGTCAGATTATATGTTTTAATGCGTTCTTACTGATCATTCACTGTTGCGGCTCCACAAATGGGGGCTGCGCTAGTTGTGATACCATGCAAATATGTTGAAATAACATCAGCTTCAGGTGCCGAGAGACTTTGAAATTGTGTTTGTGGGTACGCCACATAAATGCAGTATAACATCCATCATCACAGCAAAATGATAATACTACATTTTTGATATTCTTCTGAAATGTCAACAGAGCGTGAATGCTCAGCCAACCTGTCCTGTGTATATAACAGTTAAATAAATTTAAGAATGCCTAATCTTCCTCTAATCATATTTTTTTTGAAAAATCAAAAA
>NW_024645368.1:0-215 GCF_008729295.1 Plectropomus leopardus
CTGTCCACCTGTCCACCTGTCCATCTGTCATCTGTCCACCTGTCTACCTGTCATCTGTCCATCTGTCCACCTGTCTATCTGTCATCTGTCGCTCTGTCCATCTGTCCCTCTGATCAGCTGCAGAGAGCACTAGAATATCACACTCAAGTCACAATATAAAGTGACATAATTGATCCCGTCTGTGATCTAAAGCGACATTATTGATCCCGTCTGTG
>NW_024645369.1:0-623 GCF_008729295.1 Plectropomus leopardus
CCTCTTCTTCATCTTTCGTTTAACCCCCGCTCTGCAGCCTCGCCGTCACCACCTCAGCTCCTCTGGTACTGTGGGTCTCTCTCCGGTGCCCTCAGGGCCAGCAGCTGGTCGCGTGAGTAAACAATGCCAGCGATGTTACAGGCGTCGCTTCCAGTCGTCAGGAGTAACCCGAGTGTGAAAAGTAGTAGAAAATGTCCGAATTTCCAAAAAAACATCTTGGCGTTGTGGAGTGCCCAGATGCGCAGAACAGTATACAATAAAACACTATAAAAACTTGATAGAAAACAATAAAAAAAAAAGACATGGTCAAAGAGCTGCTGCAACAGGCTGCCACTCTCACGGCGCCATCTTGCCGTTCTGACATCACTCCAACAACACACCAACAGCACACTGACATAACGCCAACACCACACTGACCACACGCCAACAACACACTGACATCACTCCAACAACACAGACATCACGCCAACAACACACCAACAGCACACTGACATCACCAACAACACAGTGACATCACGCCAACAACACACTGACATCACACCAACAACACATTGACTACACACCAACAACACACTGACATGACGCCAACAACACACCAACATCACACCAACAACACACTGACC
>NW_024645369.1:717-1386 GCF_008729295.1 Plectropomus leopardus
CCTCTCTCCTCCTCCTCTCTCCTCCCTCTCTCCTCTCTCTCTCCTCCTCCTCTCTCTCTCCTCCCTCTCTCCTCTCTCCTCTCCTCTCTCCTCCCTCTCTCCTCCTCTCTCCTCTCTCCTCCTCCTCTCTCCTCCCTCTCTCCTCTCTCTTCCTCTATCTCCTCCTCCTCTCTCCTCCCTCTCTCCTCTCTCCTCCTCCTCTCTCCTCCCTCTCTCCTCTCTCTCTCCTCCTCCTCCTCTCTCCTCCTCTCTCTCTCCTCCTCCTCCTCTCTCCTCCCTCTCTCCTCTCTCCTCCTCTCTCCTCCTCCTCTCTCTTCCCTCTCTCCTCTCTCTCTCTCCTCCTCCTCTCTCTCTCCTCCTCCTCCTCTCTCCTCCCCAGAATCAGCAGAACAACAGAGTTATGTTCTTTTGATCTTTAATCTTCTTAAAGTCAAAGTGACTTTATGATTAAACTTTAATCAACAACTCAAAGATTTATTAAAGATTCTGCTCCGCTCATATAAGCTCTAATCACATGACCTCATCTCATCAGGGACCAGGGTACGCCTCCACACACTGACCACACGCCAACAACACACTGACCACACGCCAACAACACACTGACTACACGCCAACAACACACTGACTACACGCCAACAACACACTGACTACACACCAACAACACACTGA
>NW_024645371.1:0-257 GCF_008729295.1 Plectropomus leopardus
CATGACAAGTTCAAGGCCACTCTGGTATTTTGTTCTGCTAAATCATGACTTTGATTAGTTTTTGGAGTTGCCAATTTCTGGATATCATTGATGTTTCTTTTTTCATACTTTATTTCTTCACAGTTTAGTTTATTGAAAATCAAATAAATAATAGAAAAGAATAAGAAATAGAAATAAAAGTAAAGAAATTAAATTTAAAAAATAATAGAATAGAGAGATTTAAAAGTGGTACAAGTAAAAATTAATTAATTAAAAAA
>NW_024645372.1:0-222 GCF_008729295.1 Plectropomus leopardus
CTGCGTTCAGACACTTGAGCAAATGGTGCGATTTCTGTCAAAAAAAAAAGGGAAACAAAGCAATCAGCAACTTGGCAAGAAATGTCTCAGAAATTGCTAAAGAAATTGTGGAAGGTGACAAAAAAGTGACCTGAAAATCTGAGAGAATCATTAGAAAATGATCAAATAACCAAGAAAATATATTTATTATAAATATATTTAAAATAAGGTCAGAAAAATACA
>NW_024645373.1:0-221 GCF_008729295.1 Plectropomus leopardus
TTACAAAACAAAAAGGGACATATACAGTAAGGTTTACACACAAAAAACACAGGAAACAGAACACAAACACTTAACAATAAACAACAGAGAGCACTGCGTATCAGGGCACATACGGAGCGAGACGTTGGTGTGTAAATGTTTATGATTGTCCTTATGAATTATTGTAGATAACGGCGGGAAGGGGACGGGGGTCTGTGTAGCGGAGGGAGAGAGTGAGAGTG
>NW_024645374.1:0-202 GCF_008729295.1 Plectropomus leopardus
TTACAAAACAAAAAGGGACATATACAGTAAGGTTTACACACAAAAAAACACAGGAAACAGAACACGAACACTTAACAATAAACAACAGAGAGCACTGCGTATCAGGGCACATACGGAGCGAGACGTTGGTGCGTAAATGTTTATGATTGTCCTTATGAATTATTGTAGATAACGGCGGGAAGGGGACGGGGGTCTGTGTAGC
>NW_024645375.1:0-321 GCF_008729295.1 Plectropomus leopardus
GCTCTGAACAGAGAGAGTCCCTGTTGTATGATGATGATGAACTCCTCTCAGGTGTCATATTTCACACTGGGTGCCTACTTCGACACCGGGGTCTTCAAATATTTATTCTTCCTGATTATTCTGGCGTTTTATATTTTGATTATTTGTGCCAACGTGTGTGTGATCGTGGTCATCTGCGTGAACAGAAGCTTACATGAACCTATGTACCTTTTCCTGGTCAGCCTGTTTGTGAATGAGCTGTATGGTAGTTCAGGGTTGTTTCCGCTCCTCCTGGTTCAGATCCTCTCTGACCTTCACACCGTTTCTGCTGCAGCTTGTTTC
>NW_024645376.1:0-250 GCF_008729295.1 Plectropomus leopardus
CATCATCACCACCACCATCATCATCACCATCACCATCATCACCATCATCATCACCATCACCATCATCACCATCATCACCACCATCACATCACCATCACCACCATCATCATCACCATCACCACCATCATAACCATCATCACCATCACCACCATCATCATCACCATCATCATCATCACCATCACCACCATCATCATCATCACCACCATCATCACCACTATCATCACTATCACCATCACCACCATCATCATCA
>NW_024645377.1:0-299 GCF_008729295.1 Plectropomus leopardus
TATATTAATTTTGTGAGTAGGCTATATTAAAAACCGCCAAACCGCGGAACACGCACTGGCACCTCCCGGCACCTCCTGGCAATCAGTGGCATCTGCTGCGACTGCTAGCGGCACCTAGCTGCGGCATCTGGGGGTGCCACACGAGGTGCCACAGTTAGGTGCCGCTGCCGCAAATTGAGCTTGCTGTCTCTCCAGCTACACACACCAGTCACACCAGCATAACCAGCATAACTAGTTAAACTATCCACCAGTATAAACTTGTTTTCAGTTTTACAGGAACTGTAACGGATAAACCAGCT
>NW_024645378.1:0-230 GCF_008729295.1 Plectropomus leopardus
TGTGTGTGTGTGTGTGTGTGTGTGTGTGTGTCTGTCACCAACCATCCTCCTGCTTTTGTCCTTCCAGCCTCCGCGTGCTCTGCTGCCCTCTGATTGGTCGAGTCCAGAGGAGGATGGCTGGGGGGCGGAGCTTTGCGGCTGGAGCTGAGCGCTAATTGGTTGGCTGGAGCCATGCTGAGTCAGCCCGTTGCACGCTACACACACACACACACACACACACACACACACAC
>NW_024645379.1:0-740 GCF_008729295.1 Plectropomus leopardus
GGGTGTACAGCATTTTACAATGTATATCTTTTTTTTAGTAAAACGAAATGATAGAAAACAAGACAAAAACAGACATACTAAAATCATAAGAGCAACATTTGCGTGTAGCAGAGAATCAGGGGAGTTACAGTACAGCTTAAGCTCATTACCTGAAATCTGATCTATGTGAGATGATAAACTCAGTCCATCCTTTCCAACATTCATCAAATGCCTGTATAACATTTTTAAAACCAGTCTAACTCCACACTGTTGTAACTGCAGGTGGTCTCATCGGACGGCGACTGCTCAGCGAAGGAAAGACCGTCACAGACAACAAACAGAACATCTGGGCCTCGACAACGACCTCAAAGAGGTAGAGAAACCTCCTCACAACCTTTCCAGAACCTGTCCCCTCCTCTGCTCTCTAACGTTACTGAGTGTACACGCATGTCTTTGTTTTCTTTGTCTCTTGGCGTCATATTTTTCTTTGTTCGGTTTGAGCTTTCTTTGTTTCTTTTTTATCAATGTGCATGCTGGCTTCTGTTGTTTTTTTCCATTTTTCTCTTTTTGTTTCCATCCTCTCCTGTCTGCTCATGTGTCCTGTGCCTGTCGGTCGGTCGGGGGTCGGGTGGTACCACTCCTCCTTGTACTCCTCCTCAGCAGGTGGAGGGCTGTCTGGTCCTGCAGAACTCCATGGCGTTTTGGGAGTGGGACAAAGCGTCCCCTCCGCCTATCAAACCGCCTAAAAAATCTGCCTCTGC
>NW_024645380.1:0-2598 GCF_008729295.1 Plectropomus leopardus
GTTACCTGTGTGAGGCCTACGTCCACCCACAGGTAACACCACACGGACAGGTCACTGAAGCTCAGCACCAGCGGGTGTTCAGACACAACACCGTGACACACCATGTGCTCATTAACATAACGACCGCAGCACACCTGAGACAGCAGGGACGACAGGTGAGACGGCAGGGACAACAGGTGAGAGAGCAGGGACAATAGGGCAGACACAACAGGTGAGACAGCAAGGACAACAGGTGAGACAGCTGGAACAACAGGTGAAAAGATACATCAATAGGTGAGACACATCATTAACAGGTGGGACAGAGTGTGATGGACAGGTGGGACAGGTCACCTGGTAGCAGGTGAGACAGGTCCAGTTCTCAGCATCCGAGCCGCAGTCCTGGCATGACTGGGGGACAGCTGTACCTGAGGGGGGGGGGGGGGGCTTGACAGCGTCCAGGTGAGGACACAAGGACAGGGGGTCAACCATGTACAGAGTCTGAGGACAGAGACAGAGGGACAGGTCAGAGACATGGGGACACACAGAGACAGACAAACAGACTTTATGATAGCTAAATTATTGTCCCACGTCAGTCTGTCCTCCACAGATCAGCTCCAGAGACGTCTCAGGCTTCGACCAACCACACGCTCCCTCTGTCTCTGACTCCGCCCCTGCTCCCCCTGCAGCCTTGTCTCCATGGGCAACAGACTCTGTGGCTGCCACGGCAACAGCCTGTGAAGGGTTAATAATCTTTATCTAAGGATATAATCTTGATTTAATTATTCTATGTATCCATAATCTATATATAATCTAATGTAAACATCTACAGTATAAATAAAATAATCAATACTTAATTAATGTGGCTATAATCTATATATAAATCTACATATCTATCTATAATGAAATAACCATGATCATGCTAGACATAGTGAGTCTATATATCTATAATCTATACATAAAAATCTATATATCTATGACCTATACATAAAAATCTATATATCTATGACCTATACATAAAAATCTATATATCTATGATCTATACATAAAAATCTATATATCTATGATCTATACATGATGAATCTACATATCTTATATCTATAAATAAATAGATGACTGCAGATTGCTGATTGACTTCCTGCTCACCTGAGGCTGAGTGCTCCTCTCTGATTGGCTCTGCTCAGGTCTGACTTCACCTGACTCCGCCGCCACGTCACCTTCACAGATGACCTTCTCCGAACTGAGGCGGACCTTCGGCCTGGCCCCGCCCACCCACGTGGACGTAGCAGGAGAGTGATTGGCTGAGATTTCACTGATGTCCAAACTGGCCAATCCCTGTGTGAGCTGCTCCAGCCCGCTCTCCGTCTGATTGGAGGAAAATCGACCAATAGGAAACATGAGATTCAGATTTTGTCATCTGTCTCCACCCAGATTTTAATTTGAAATAATTTACCGCTGCGTCCTCCGGTCCTGCATGGGGCAGCGGCGGTCTGTCCCTGCTGCTCGGCTCTGACTTCCTGCCTTTGCCTTTAGAACTACGTTTCCCACGATGCCTCGGGGAGGGAAGAGACGCCCGCACAGACTCTGGGACTGAACAAGGAGACAGGAAGTTATCAACAACAAAATAAAATCAGATGAAACAAAAACATATTCAAAACAAAAACAAAATCAGATAAAACAGGAAGTGCTGCACTCACTGTGTATCCTCAGCGACCTCCAGAAGGGGGCGTGGTGTCGGATGACCCCGTTGATTGTTGCCACGGCGCAGTGATGCGGAGGGGGGAGGGGCGTCACCAAGGAGGGAGGGGGGTCACCTAGCAACACGCTGGTGCACATCGCCATGGAATCGGATATCGACGTCAAGTTATAACCTCCCTGAGAGAGAGAGAGATCGCTTCCGTTAACTTCAGTTTAGAATGATGCACTTCATCTCACCACTTGAAACGGGGTGTGTTTGAACCCAGATGCAGTACGCCAAAACTCAGAGTCAGTTGGTAATGACTTTTATTAAGACCAACACAAACGAAGATCAGCTCACAGATATTCAGTTCGTTCTTCTGGCGGTTAGCCCAAACAATGTCTCTGGGAATCCCACGAAGCGAAGACACGAAGCATGAACCTACTGTGGCTGGAGAGCAGGAAACCCCGTAGCTCGACGAGCCGACAACACATGTGGGAACGTTGTCGGGGATAGCGCTGAGTCGTGGTCGGGGACAGGCAGAGGATCCGTAGCCGGGAAAACAGTCCGAAAGAATAACGGTACCGTCGAGGAGCAGGCAGGAGGATCGTCGTGGTCGAGCGGGGAGGTCTTTGCCAGTGGAGCCGTCAGATTTCCGGAACGCCGAATCGGAACACATGGTCGGGGACAGAAGGCAGGTAGGTACACGGGGAGGCAGGCGAAGAGAGCTGGTCGGGAACAGGCTGGGTCGGCAACAGGAAATCAGGCAGAAAAACGCTGGAGAGTCGTGCACAGTAGCAGAGGAACAATCTGGCAGTGAGTGAACGTGTTGGAGTGTCTTAAATACTGGACTGATTGATGATGAGCTGCAGCTGAGGGAGAGCAGGCTGCAGCAGTGGGCGTGGCTGGCAGGTAGAGCAGGTCAGAGTGAGGTGAGTGGAAAA
>NW_024645381.1:0-380 GCF_008729295.1 Plectropomus leopardus
AGAGACAGACACACACACACACACAGACACACACACAGAGTGACATGTTAAATTAAGGGGCTAAAGCCCGGTGGTAAAAGAACTGTTCTAAACATTTATTCAGTATAACCAAAAGAAATAAAAATGAAAGTACCCAAAATACAGAAAAACAAACAAATAAACAAACAAGGCTCCAGCGGGGACATGTCCAACAGTCCTCTGTGAGTTTTAGGACAGGTCCTGCAGTTGGTGATGCCTGTTCCACAGTATGTAGGACAGCAGGTGTCGACAGAAAATAAATATTCAAACCAAAATATAGACATCTTCATATCTCACTTAGGAATAAAAGGGAACCTTTAAGCTCGACAGAAATAGTGATTTGATGGATATCGTGATATATA
>NW_024645382.1:0-223 GCF_008729295.1 Plectropomus leopardus
AGACAGGAGGACACACAGACAGAAGGACACACAGACAGGAGGACACAGACAGGAGGACACACAGACAGGAAGACACACAGACAGAAGGACACACAGACAGGAGGACACAGACAGGAGGACACACAGACAGGAGGACACAGACAGAAGGACAGACAGAGAGGAGGACAGACAGGAGGACACAGACAGGAGGACACAGACAGGAGGACACACAGACAGGAGGACA
>NW_024645383.1:0-478 GCF_008729295.1 Plectropomus leopardus
GACAGAGAGACAGAGAGACAGACACAGAGACAGAGAGAGACAGAGACGCAGAGAGACAGAGAGACAGAGAGAAACAGAGAGACAGACACAGAGAGACAGAGAGAGACAGAGAGACAGAGAGAGACAGAGAGACAGAGACACAGAGAGACAGAGAGAGACAGAGAGACAGAGATAGACAGAGACACAGAGAGACACAGAGACACAGAGACACAGAGAGACACAGAGAGACAGAGACACAGAGATACACAGAGAGACAGAGAGACATAGAGAGACAGAGAGAGACAGAGACAGAGAGAGACAGAGAGACAGAGACACAGAGAGACAGAGAGAGACAGAGACACAGAGAGACACAGAGAGACAGAGAGAGACAGAGAGACAAAGATAGACAGAGACACAGAGAGACACAGAGACACAGAGAGACACAGAGATGCAGAGAGACAGAGAGACAGAGAGACACAGAGAGACAGAGACACAGAGA
>NW_024645384.1:0-356 GCF_008729295.1 Plectropomus leopardus
ATTGATTCGACGTTTAACATTAGCATGACCTCAAAAAAAACGCACTCAAGTGAACCACTGTTGCTCTAATATAATCTTTCTCTAATTTCCCTCATGTGTCTTTCCCCTGTCAACCCTCTCTCTAGTCACTGTGGACAAGGTCTGTGCATGTCACATGTAATAACAGTAGGGCTGCAGCTATCGAATATTTTAGTAATCGAGTATTCTACTGAAAATTCCATCGATTAATCGAGTAATCGGATAAAACATATTTTTGTTTAGTTAAAGAGCAATTATAAATATACATGAGACAATAAGACATTTCACCTAACAATGAACCATTGGTTTCCTTTTTTAACTACCCAGTTAGCTTTATT
>NW_024645385.1:0-205 GCF_008729295.1 Plectropomus leopardus
CAGTTCTGCTTACCAAAAGTGGCCCACTAGGCGGCTCGCATTCCACGGCCGGCTCCAAGCCAGCGAGCCGGGCTTCTTACCCATTTAAAGTTTGAGAATAGGTTGAGATCGTTTCGGCCCCAAGACCTCTAATCATTCGCTTTACCAGATAAAACTGCTAGACTCTGAGCGCCAGCTGTCCTGAGGGAAACTTCGGAGGGAACCA
>NW_024645388.1:0-221 GCF_008729295.1 Plectropomus leopardus
CGGCGGCCCTCCTACTCGTCGCGGCGTAGCCCTCGAGGCTCCTGTCGGCGGCGACGGCGGGGTATGGGCCCGACGCTCCAGCGCCATCCATTTTCAGGGCTAGTTGATTCGGCAGGTGAGTTGTTACACACTCCTTAGCGGATTCCGACTTCCATGGCCACCGTCCTGCTGTCAATATCGACCAACACCTTTTCTGGGGTCTGATGAGCGTCGGCATCGGG
>NW_024645389.1:0-409 GCF_008729295.1 Plectropomus leopardus
AGACGTTCCTCTGAATGTAGGAGGTTTCTAGGATTTTGGGACATTTCCCAGATTTTAGGACATTTACGGTATTTTAACAGACATTACAAAGAGTTTAAGACGTATGTAGGATTTTAGGAGGTCTCTATGACATGAGGACGTCTCAAGGATTTTAAGATGTTTCCAGGATTTCAGAACAATTTTACACTGTTAGGACAATTTCAGGATTTTGGGACATTTATAAGATTTTAAGACATTTAGGGTTTCGGGACATTTCTCAAAACTTAGTTAATTTTTAGGATTTTATTATGTATTTTAAGATGTTTCACCGATTATTATGATGTTTCTAGGATTTTAGGACATTTTGATTATTTTAGGACATTTCTAGCACTTTTTGGACATTTCTTGGATATTAGGACACTTGGACTTT
>NW_024645390.1:0-214 GCF_008729295.1 Plectropomus leopardus
CAAATATATCCCACTAAATCCTACACAATGGAAGATTAAATAATAGCCTCAGTCAACTGATACATAACATGTTGACGATTGCATAAAATGCACCATCTCAAGATAGTATCATTTGTGGGGATTTCCCAAGTCCTGTGACATTTGGACTGTTGTCATTTTCACTGTTGGACACCGCACGTGATGTCAGGAATGTGACTAGAGCCTTTTCAACAGT
>NW_024645391.1:0-1268 GCF_008729295.1 Plectropomus leopardus
CACGAGGGGGAATCTGCATGCAGAAAGGTATAATATGCACACATGATCGAGGTGCATTAAGATGATTAACAAGCAGAACGTTAATCCAATTGTACAATCAATTCTTTTGAAAAATGACATTAATGTTAATTGAAAAGTGCTGATGTATATGATGTTTTGCTTGTGTGTGTTTTGTGCCCAAACAGGACAGGAGTGTGTACTGCGAAGACTGGGGCGAGGCTCTGACCAATAAGAGCGTTCCAGTGATTTGTGTGGTGAATCTGCAGAGCGGCTCCGTCAGCATGCTGCAGGACGTCCTGCCTGACGTCTCACCGGGACAGGTGAGGACAGACAGAGAAACTTTCAGATACTTCATCTGACACTACAGGGTGTTTGTGATTTTGGAGTGTAATTGTGTGGAGTTAAGTGTCCCAATGATACCAACAGAAGGATGTCCTCTTGGCTTCTGAATGTTTTTTTTTCTTTTATTACTATTTTAAACACATCTGTCTGTGTGTGTGTGTGTGTGTGTGTGTGTGTGTGTGTGTGTGTGTGTGTGTTTGTGTGCGCGCACACGCTGTTCTCCAGGCTTTATGGGCTCCTGGGAGTCAATCAGTGTTTTTCGTTGGTTGGTACCATGAACCATTCAGACTCGGACTGAAGTTCTGCTCCAACCGCAGGTCAGAGAGTTTTGTTTCTTTTCAGTTTTAGCCTTTTCTTCAGCACTGAAATAGACAAAACTAATGTCAAGTGAATGTTATTTATATATTTGAAAATTACAAGTTTTCATTTGGGTAAGTGTAAAAAAATAAAAATAAAAAAAAAAGAAGAAACTGTTATTTCTTCTAATTCTCCCTCTTAACCGAATCCTTTGAAGGATACTTTACTTCCCAAATTACCATTTGTTTATTAATTACTCCCCCGTGTTATATTGAATTAGTGAAGAAAACATTGTTTTGATAACCAAATCATCATTTGGGGGTTGAAGTGTAATTTGATCATTATTGATCTGTTTTTAAACAAAACCTTATTTTTAAACACATAATGAAAGCACTAATTATGATCTTTTTCACGTCATAAAAGTGATTAATTGTTGTTATGGTACGTTGGTGGCAGGGAGGAATTTCTTTGTGCATGTGCTGAATCAAAACCGAAAAGGAAAATGAAAAAACAGCAGCAACAAAGCAGAAAAAAATGAAACCTTTAGTTTAGTGAGTCATGTAAAAATACAGTTAATTTGTACAGGTTCAAACCAAACAGTGGAAATAACCGTCTGCAGTTTCTTTTTG
>NW_024645392.1:0-348 GCF_008729295.1 Plectropomus leopardus
AAAAACAGGATCTTAACCTTTAACGGAGAGATCGATCTCGTTATTGATTCCCGGGGGAAGTTTGTGTGCCTTAATCAATATCAGAGTTTTGCTTGGCACTGTTGTATTGATGTCTACAGAACTCACGAATCAATATTTCGAGCAATCGTTAATTCAGAATCAGAAACACTTTATTGAATCCCGGGGGAAGTTTTTGTTCGTTAAAGTCGCTCCGAGTGAATTATCTCAACTAAAAATATACATAAATACAAGTGTATAAAAATATAAATGTAAAAACAGAAATACAGCAATTGTAAATAATTAGCACAATAGTTAAATATTTAAATATGTAAAAAAAATAATAAACTG
>NW_024645393.1:0-561 GCF_008729295.1 Plectropomus leopardus
TCAGACGTTTATCACATGCTGTTTAACCTTTTTGAAACGTGAGTAAAAATGTTTCCAGGATCTGCAGACATTATTCTGATTATTATTCTGATTATTATTATTATTATTTTTGTAATGTGATTTCTTCTTCGGTAAAATTAACTTTGTCTCATCAACAATAAAAGCAGCTGACAGTTTCAGGGAGTCGAGGGGAACTTTTGGGAGTCAGAGTCAGATCGCCTGCTGAGCGTCTCTCACCCGGACCAGCAGCTCCACGATGACCATGTGACCCTCGGCGGCGGCCATGTGCAGCGGCGTCCTGTCCACTTTGGTGCGGGCGTCTCTGCTGACGCCAGCTCTCAGCAGGACGTCGGCGGTGGAGTAATGACCGTGCTGCGCGGCCAGGTGGAGCGGGGACGTCCCCAACTGTGGACACACAGACGCGATGAGTAGTTTTAAAACACAACGTGAGATTTTTTTTATATAGTTTTGTCACAGAAATCTGCCCAAATAATCATCAAGCAACACAAGTATTTTACCCTTCACCCGTTTAAGTCTCTGTTCTTCTTCCTGTTGTGATAA
>NW_024645394.1:0-582 GCF_008729295.1 Plectropomus leopardus
TATGTAAATATAAATAAATTAAACATTTATAATTATTTGTCCCTAGACATTTTTCCCTAGCCTTTTAAAATCCCAAATCTACACTTTCTTGCAGTTCATTTCTTACCAAGTTGCCCGTTGTTTCCCATGTTTTTGAAAGAAATGGCACCAATTTACTCAGGGTTCAAAGGTTTAAATACTTGTGAAGCTCATTTGAAAGCAGCACAAGAAAAGTGATGTCACTCCAGGTTTTAAAGGGTTAATGTGTCATGTCATTTCACTAAATTTAAATGTAGAATTAATTCTATTGTTTCACTGGTTACTCATACTCTTCACGTTGTCTGGCCAGTCGAAGTGGTTATCAGCAAATGTTTTTTTGGGCGGGTTAAATCTTAAAATTAGTGTCCTTACCCAGAGAAATATTCATATTTTTTTCTTTTGCTTTCTCTGTAGATTGGAAAGTCCATCATATGAGGTGATGCAGCTGGAGTTTGAGGTGGATAATGTGATCAACCTGGTGCCAACCCAGACTCTACACTGGAACGTCGAGTACTCAGTTGGCATGCAGACAACTTCCAGGCAAACAGAGAAAGTTTCGCACCT
>NW_024645395.1:0-595 GCF_008729295.1 Plectropomus leopardus
CCTGATAAACACTCACCTGTGACCATATAAACACTCACCTGTGACCATATAAACACTCACCCTTGATGAAGTAGACACTCACCTGTGTCCAGGTAAACACTCATCTATGACCAGGTGAGCACTCACCTGTGACCAAGTGTAACATAACCTGTGATCAGATAAACACTCACCTGTGGACTAAAAAACACTCACCTGAGACCACATAAACACTCACCTGTGACCAGGTAAACAATCACCTGTGACCACATGAAAACTTGAGTAACAAAGGAATAATTTGAAAGTAAAAACTGAACCGTAGAGGACAGGTAAATGTTGTCCACCTGTATTTACGGTGTGTATATTTTGTGTTTTTCAGGTGTTCTGCGGTCGCTGCCTGTCGCACTTCGCCTCGTTACTTCAGATTCATCAGTTGAGTCAAACTGCTGCAGTCTGAAGCTCACACAGGTTACCTGTCTCACTCCAGGTGTTCCACCTGTGTCAGAAATACCTCTGAACTGTTTCTAATTATGATAATAACTTGATGAATGTTGTTAGTGATGAAATGTTTAATGATTAATGATTTTACTTTCTGATCAATAAAAACATGATTGACTCT
>NW_024645396.1:0-253 GCF_008729295.1 Plectropomus leopardus
GTTTTCTTACAGTCAACAACATTTAAAAAGTAATAGGTTTAGTCTAATGAAGTGGCCATGAGTGTACACGCCATATTTTTGTCTTTTTTTTAATTGAAAAATGTAAAAACTTAGTCGGCCGATATATCGGTTATTGAATTTTTTTTATTCCCTAATATCAGAATCGACATCGGCCCCCAAAAATCCATATCGGTCGGGCCTTAAATAATATCATAATAACTTTATTTTAATGGCACATTTAAACAGAGTTTGC
>NW_024645397.1:0-279 GCF_008729295.1 Plectropomus leopardus
ATAAAAAAGACACAAGTGAAGGCTTTTTTCATCAGCAAGCTGCCCAGTTTCCACCTCCTCCTCCTGTTTCCTCCTTCAAAAACCCCTTCCCAAACAATTCCCTGCTCTCTGTTCACAAAGGCCACGCCCCCTTCACCTGTGAGCAGCAGCACACCTGAGCAGAGTGACCCAGGATGCAACATGATAGAGCAGAGCTGAGAGAGCTAAAACATTTTAGCAGTTTTTTTATTAGGGTAATGTTAAGGTTAAGGTTATTCTACTTAACCTTACTTAACCTTT
>NW_024645398.1:0-231 GCF_008729295.1 Plectropomus leopardus
CAACTCAGTGGTGTTCCTCTCCACGGAAGTCTTTAGTAAAAGGCGGAAGACTTGTGCGCTATGAAGAGAAACCAGAGCATGTACAGCCCTCCGCACCGGAGCGGCCAAAGACCCTCGTGGTCCCAGTCATTACGCTCACGGTGAGCCTCGCTTGTGCCGCCTTCCAAATCGCACTGCCATAGTACATAAAATGTTTACGTCGTCCGTATGTAAAATACATTTGGTAACAAG
>NW_024645400.1:0-376 GCF_008729295.1 Plectropomus leopardus
CGGCCAAAGACCCTCGTGGTCCCAGTCATTACGCTCACGGTGAGCCTTGCTTGTGCCGCCTTCCAAATCGCACTGCCATAGTGCATAAAATGTTTACGTCGTCCGTATGTAAAATACATTTGGTAACAAGTCCCCCACTCCCCGCGACTGCCACCCCATTGATACGTTTGTCCCTTCACGTGATGCTAAAAGTTTACGAAAAAGTCTACAGTCCAAGTTTAAAAGAGCGATAGGTCTCCAGTTCTTCCAGTCTGTCTTGTCTTTGTCCTTGTGGAGTAGAGTCACTGTCCCTGCTCCACGTTGTCGGTCAGTTTCTCAACATCAAGAGGGGAAACCCGGGTCTCTGCGTTTTCAAAACAGCACAACAGCAGAGCGA
>NW_024645401.1:0-248 GCF_008729295.1 Plectropomus leopardus
TGCCATAGTGCATAAAATGTTTACGTCGTCCGTATGTAAAATACATTAGGTAACAAGTCCCCCACTCCCCGGGACTGCCACCCCATTGATACGTTTGTCCCTTCACGTGATGCTAACAGTTTACGAAAAAGTCTACAGTCCAAGTTTAAAAGAGCGATAGGTCTCCAGTTCCTCCAGTCTGTCTTGTCTTTGTCCTTGTGAAGTAGAGTCACTGCCCCTGCTCCACGTTGTCGGTCAGTTTCTCAACA
>NW_024645402.1:0-1389 GCF_008729295.1 Plectropomus leopardus
TGTGTGATGTGTTGTTGTGTTGTGTTGTTGTGATGTGTGATGTGTTGTTGTGTGATGTGTTGTGTTGTGATGTGTTGTTGTGGTGTGTTGTGTGATGTGATGTGTGTTGTGTTGTTATGTGTTGTTGTGTTGTTGTGATGTGTTGTGATGTGTTGTTGTGTTGTGCTGTGTTGTTGTGATGTGTTGTGTTGTGTTGTTGTGATGTGTTGTGTTGTTGTGTTGTTGTCATGTGTTGTGATGTGTTGTGTTGTGTTGTTGTGTTGTTGTGATGTGTTGTGTGATGTGTTGTTGTGATGTGTTGTTGTGTGATGTGTTGTTGTGATGTGTTGTTGTGTGATGTGTTGTTGTGTGATGTGTTGGTGTGATGTGTTGTGATGTGTTGTGTGATGTGTTGTTGTGTTGTGTTGTTGTGATGTGTTGTTGTGTTGTTGTATTGTGTTGTTGTGATGTGTTGTTGTGTTGTGTTGTTGTGATGTGTTGTGATGTGTGTTGTGTTGTGATGTGTTGTGTTGTTGTGATGTATTGTTGTGATGTGTGTTGTATTGTTGTGATGTGTTGTGTTGTGTTGTTGTGATGTGTGATGTGTTGTTGTGATGTGTGATGTGTTGTGTTGTTGTGATGTGTGTTGTGTTGTTGTGTTGTTGTATTGTGTTGTTGTGATGTGTTGTTGTGTGATGTGTTGTTGTGATGTGTGATGTGTTGTTGTGTTGTGTTGTGTGATGTGTTGTTGTGATGTGTTGTGTGATGTGTTGTTGTGATGTGTTGTTGTGTGATGTGTTGTTGTGATGTGTTGTTGTGTGATGTGTTGTTGTGTGATGTGTTGGTGTGATGTGTTGTGATGTGTTGTGTGATGTGTTGTTGTGTTGTGTTGTTGTGATGTGTTGTTGTGTTGTTGTGTTGTGTTGTTGTGATGTGTTGTTGTGTTGTGTTGTTGTGATGTNGTGTTGTGTTGTGATGTGTTGTGTTGTTGTGATGTATTGTTGTGATGTGTGTTGTATTGTTGTGATGTGTTGTGTTGTGTTGTTGTGATGTGTGATGTGTTGTTGTGATGTGTGATGTGTTGTGTTGTTGTGATGTGTTGTTGTGATGTGTGATGTGTTGTTGTGATGTGTGTTGTGTTGTTGTGATGTGTGATGTGTTGTTGTGTTGTTGTATTGTGTTGTTGTGATGTGTTGTTGTGTGATGTGTTGTTGTGATGTGTGATGTGTTGTTGTGTTGTGTTGTTGTGATGTGTGTTGTGTTGTTGTGATGTGTGATGTATTGTTGTGTTGTGTTGTGTTGTTGTATTGTGTTGTTGTGATGTGTGTTGTGTTGTTTTTGTGATGTGTGATGTATTGTGTTGTTGTGATGTGTGTTGTGTTGTTTTTGTGATGTGTTTGTGTGTGTTTG
>NW_024645403.1:0-336 GCF_008729295.1 Plectropomus leopardus
GTTCACAAATGCACAAGGCTCAACCAAATGGCAAAGCCTGTCAAAAATAGGTTCAACTCAGTGGTGTTCCTCTCCACGGAAGTCTTTAGTAAAAGGCGAAAGACTTGTGCGCTATGAAGAGAAACCAGAGCATGTACAGCCCTCCGCACCGGAGCGGCCAAAGACCCTCGTGGTCCCAGTCATTACGCTCACGGTGAGCCTCGCTTGTGCCGCCTTCCAAGTCGCACTGCCATAGTGCATAAAATGTTTACGTCGTCCGTATGTAAAATACATTTGGTAACAAGTCCCTCACTCCCCGGGACTGCCACCCCATTGATACGTTTGTCCCTTCACGTG
>NW_024645404.1:0-219 GCF_008729295.1 Plectropomus leopardus
AAGGACAAAGACAAGACAGACTGGAAGAACTGGAGACCTATCGCTCTTTTAAACTTGGACTGTAGACTTTTTCGTAAACTTTTAGCATCACGTGAAGGGACAAACGTATCAATGGGGTGGCGGTCCCGGGGAGTGGGGGACTTGTTACCAAATGTATTTTACATACGGACGCCGTAAACATTTTATGCACTATGGCAGTGCGATTTGGAAGGCGGCACA
>NW_024645405.1:0-240 GCF_008729295.1 Plectropomus leopardus
ACGTCGTCCGTATGTAAAATACATTTGGTAACAAGTCCCCCACTCCCGGGGACTGCCACCCCATTGATACGTTTGTCCCTTCACGTGATGCTAAAAGTTTACGAAAAAGTCTACAGTCCAAGTTTAAAAGAGCGATAGGTCTCCAGTTCTTCCAGTCTGTCTTGTCTTTGTCCTTGTGAAGTAGAGTCACTGTCTCTGCTCCACGTTGTCGGTCAGTTTCTCAACATCAAGAGCGGAAAC
>NW_024645406.1:0-370 GCF_008729295.1 Plectropomus leopardus
GTGTAGTATCTGTTCTTATCAGTTTAATATCTGATACGTCCTCTATATGGGGACAACATATTAAACGGATTTTTGGCAGCAGGGGCCGAACAAGGGGCTTGCCCCCATTCGCTCCACGCATCGACCCGGTATTGCAGCGCCGCCGGGAACGGTGCACCCCTCTCAGGCCCTGTGGAAAAAGCAATTTGAACGAAGCCCCGCCCTGCCCCAGGTGCCGTTGCGTCCGGAATATAAACGGACATAAATCCTGCGGTCACCTCGCCCGTGTCCCTCGTGGCCGCTCGTTTGTCTCACAGTCTCGAATGGCCGTGGCCGTGGCGAGTGGGGGTAAGGGGCAGTGCCGATGCAAAGAGAAGTTGCGTGCTCAAAA
>NW_024645407.1:0-408 GCF_008729295.1 Plectropomus leopardus
GTCTTTAGTAAAAGGCGAAAGACTTGTGCGCTATGAAGAGAAACCAGAGCATGTACAGCCCTCCGCACCGGAGCGGCCAAAGACCCTCGTGGTCCCAGTCATTACGCTCACGGTGAGCCTCGCTTGTGCCGCCTTCCAAATCGCACTGCCATAGTGCATAAAGTGTTTACGTCGTCCGTATGTAAAATACATTTGGTAACAAGTCCCCCACTCCCCGGGACTGCCACCTCATTGATACGTTTGTCCCTTCACGTGATGCTAAAAGTTTACGAAAAAGTCTACAGTCCAAGTTTAAAAGAACGATAGGTCTCCAGTTCTTCCAGTCTGTCTTGTCTTTGTCCTTGTGAAGTAGAGTCACTGTCCCTGCTCCACGTTGTCGGACAGTTTCTCAACATCAAGAGCGGAAAC
>NW_024645408.1:0-469 GCF_008729295.1 Plectropomus leopardus
CAGCTGTTCTCGTGCGCAAGCAGCCATTCTCGTGCCCAATGGAGACGGCGGCACCACGACAAGTGAGACCCGCCCCAGGAGGTTGCACTGGGCAGCAAGCGCTTGGGGGTCATCGCTTCTCGGCCTTTTGGCTAAGATCAAGCGTAGTATCTGTTCTTATCAGTTTAATATCTGATACGTCCTCTATACGGGGACAACATATTAAACGGATTTTTGGCAGCAGGGGCCGAACAAGGGGCTTGCCCCATTCGCTCCACGCATCGACCCGGTATTGCAGCGCCGCCGGGAACGGTGCACCCTTCTCAGGCCCTGTGGAAAAAGCAATTTGAACGAAGCCCCGCCCTGCCCCAGGTGCCGTTGCGTCCGGAATATAAACGGAAATAAATCCCGCGGTCACCTCGCCCGTGTCCCTCGTGGCCGCTCGTTTGTCTCACAGTCTCGAGTGGCCGTGGCCGTGGCGAGCGGGGGT
>NW_024645409.1:0-202 GCF_008729295.1 Plectropomus leopardus
AATAAACCTTTACATAAAATGATCAGCAGTAAGATTTTTTCTTTTTATGTTTAATTATGTAAAATGATGTAACATCAGACCTTGACTAGACCTTTAAAGTTGTCCAGTCCCTGACGATACTGACCTGACCAGTTTTCACGAGCACTGAATGTCAATCAGTTTTTCAATATACTTCAATATACACTCTCAGTCTGTACGCATA
>NW_024645410.1:0-237 GCF_008729295.1 Plectropomus leopardus
CCTGCCTTCTGGGTAGCCCTTTATTTTAATACAGTATAGAGCTTAAAACTTATGAAATCACCTAAAGCCAAGCCTTGAATTTTAATGCAAAGACTAATAACAAATCCCTTTTCAGGAGACTGGTGTCTTTATTAACCCTATCATGCTATTTGTATCATATTTGATACATTACATTCTGTGGCCTTCATGCCACCCACATTAACATTACTAAAGCCTGTTTAACGGCCCATCTGCAGT
>NW_024645411.1:0-208 GCF_008729295.1 Plectropomus leopardus
GTGGTGTGTTTTTAGTATTTTAAGTGTGTGTGTGTGTGTGTGTGTGTGTGCACGTGTGTGTGAGAGGAGTAGCGGGATATGTAGAGTGGAAATGACACCAGACAAACCCACAGATGGATGCCCAGCGGGCTAAGAAACATTAAGGCTGCACTAACACATTAACACACACACACACACTTAAAATACTAAAAACACACCACGTGCACGA
>NW_024645412.1:0-307 GCF_008729295.1 Plectropomus leopardus
TTTGTGTTATCGCTGCTGCTTTGTCCTTGTTTTAGGTGCTGCTTTTGGTGCTATGCTTTCTGTTTTTGCTTTTCCTGTTTTTCTTTGCTTCTGCACCAAGGTTTTAATCACAATTAATTCACCAATTTTAATGTAGTGATTGAATAGTGGGGTTAGATCCCTCCCCACATTTGTTTATTTCTTTTGTTTTTGTTCTCATTAGTTACTTATTTAGTTCCTCTGCCTGTTTGTCTAATTTGTTATCTAATTTTTTGGTTTTTATATTTTGGTTGGGCAGAGGGTTATTCTTTCAGTATTTGTCTTTATT
>NW_024645413.1:0-1062 GCF_008729295.1 Plectropomus leopardus
GGTCATCATGGTATACAACACAGGCTGAAGAGACATCAAAAGTGATTGACATAAGACAACAAAAGTAAAATAACATCAGAATGAAAATTCAAAGAAATAAAAGTCAAAAAACAAAATAGTATAAACTGTCATTTAGTATTTATATCTTTGCACAGTTAAATTCAACTTTTATAGGATTTTTTTAAAAAAAAATGTTGGTTAGTGGCACTTTTTATGTAGACTGTATCAATATATTAGGCTATTTATCTAAAGACCTTTTTTTACATACATGTACATTATAGTCCAGCATATTCTTTATATTTTGTTTGTGCAGCAATAAAAAAAGAGTCCTATTCTTTGAATGTGTACACACACTTGGTCAGTAGAGGGATTCTGACTGAAACTGTTACAAATTGGTTGAATGATTTCAGATTTCAGAGGAAAGACCACCTTTACCAACCACAGCCCCTGTGCTGGACTGGCTTGACTGTGTCTCGTGGTCCTCCAAATCAGTTTTATTGAAAGTTAAGATGACTAAGGGTGCAGTGTTTTTACCAAAATTAAGCCTACAGGGATTGAAGAATGGGAAGAGTTTCTCAGTGAAGGAGCAGCCAGTAAAGGAGTAGATAAGAGCTGCAGCATCTTTGTCATAAAAGGAGACCAGACCCTCCTCATAATCCACAAACACCCCCACCTTCTGAGGCCGAGACTTCAGAGAGAGACTGACTGGAGGAGCATCAAGAGCTACGTACTCATTTTCATGAAAGAAAATAGTCCAGCCACCATTCTGAGGGCTCAGTGTGATTTCTCTCTTCCTGTTGATCGACTCTCTGACCACTCCTAATGACCATGTGGGCTTCCCTTTGACTTGAACCTCAAAGTAAAATCTGCCTGAAGAGAAACTCTGTTTTCCTAAAACATAAGCACAAACAGAAAATCTTTCTGGGTTGTCTGAAAGATTCTTCCAACCATCACCATGCTCCACTTGTTTTCCATCATCAGACAGGATGAGAGCAGGATGTGCTGTATCAGGATCAAGAGTCACATCCACTGCATACTGCTGGACCCTCTTCAGTTCAGTAT
>NW_024645414.1:0-458 GCF_008729295.1 Plectropomus leopardus
GCAGGCGCACGCGTACACACACACACACTCTCTCTCTCTCTCTCTCTTTAGGTACAGTGCAGTCTGCTGTATCAAATCGCTTCAGAAGCTGCACTCTGCAGCAGCAGCATCAGATAACAGCTAGCAGCTGGATTTTAAGGACCATGCTGGTGTTTTTCCATGTTTACCACAACTCCTCCAGTTTACATTTTTTCCGATTGTTTCGCTACGTTATTAATGACAGTTTGCAGGGACTTTTTGAGGTAATCATTGCTCACACTGAGCCTCAGATTCGCAAGCTTTTGTTTGTGTCCCTTGTGAAAACAAAAGTCGAATTAAACAACTTAGGCCAAGTTTAGACAAGAACGATCCTGTTAAAACTGAGAAAGTCTTTCCTTTGCGTTTAAAAAAAACAAACTTGTGTTCATATGTACACAGATCCACAAAAACAACCGAAAATGCTGTAGTATGCATGCCAG
>NW_024645415.1:0-203 GCF_008729295.1 Plectropomus leopardus
GTCCCGAAAAGAGCCTCATTTGGAAACCAGATTGCATCTCCTCCTCCTGCTCCTGCTCCTCCTCCTGCTCCTCCTCCTGCTCCTGCTCCTGCTCCTGCTCCTCCTCCTGCTCCTGCTCCTCTTCCTGATCCTCCTCCTCCTTCAGCTCATTTATTCGTCCGTTTAAATTGAATTATCAGCTTTTTTTACAGAAAAGAAATCTG
>NW_024645416.1:0-465 GCF_008729295.1 Plectropomus leopardus
GTCCGTTTAAATTGAATTATCAGCTTTTTTTACAGAAAAGAAATCTGCAGCAGAAAAACTGAAGGGTTATGTATTATTATTGTTATTGGTATCAGTATGATCATAATGATCAATATGATCAATATGATCATACTGATCATTATGATCAGGTCAGTGTAATGATGTAATGATGTATTAATGGTTTATTGATCTCTTTGATCTGAATTCTCACAGTTTTTAAAAATGAAAATGAGGAGAATAAAAAAAGTCTGGAGGACATTCACTCACCACATCTTTATCCAGGAGGAGACGCTGCTCCTCCTCCTCCCCCTGTTCTTCTTTTTCCTTTGACTCTTTTTTCTTCCTCTTCTTTGGCGTTTGCGTTTTCCTCCCAGTTTGAATTTTCTTGCTGACACAAAATGAATCTCCTCTCGCCTTTTATTTTTCTCCTCCTCTCTCTTCCTCTCCTCTCCTCTCCTCTCCTCT
>NW_024645417.1:0-405 GCF_008729295.1 Plectropomus leopardus
GTATAATGCAGCAAACGATGCTTGGGTGGTTTAAAAATCGTCAGTAATCGACTGATACCGAACAGTACTGATGTTTATTTAGCTATTTATTTTATCATATTCATTTTTTATTTATATGGTCACTAAAGAGCATACAGTACTGATGTGTATTTTATTTTTATATTCTTTATTTGAATGGTCAGTAAAGACTGATGTTCATTTTATTTTTTGTAATGTTCAATAAGTAAATTGTTAAATAAAAGTTGTTTGTTTAAGAAAGCAGCCTTCTGAGGACTTTTGCATAGTCATATCAGTGCAAAATTAGTGTACAGTCCACATAAAAATGATCTTTTTTCATTCCAAAAATCTGTCGCTATCTTGGTAATCGGTGAATTTTTCCACTATAATGTCAGTCTCAAAAATCCT
>NW_024645418.1:0-259 GCF_008729295.1 Plectropomus leopardus
AACACGTCCGCGCGCTGGTGGACATGTCCGCGCGCTGGAGCGGGGTGTCGGACCTGTCCAAGCTGGAGCTGGCTGGTGGACATGTCCAAACTGGAGCGGCTCGAGCGGGCAGTCGGACATGTCCGCGCGCTGGAGCGGCTGGAGCGGGCAGGTGGGCAAGTCCGCGCGGTGGAACGGGGTGGTGGACATGTCCAAGCTGGAGCGGGCTGTCTTACCTGTCCAAGCTGGAGCCGGCTCGGGCAGTCGGACATGTCCGCGC
>NW_024645419.1:0-202 GCF_008729295.1 Plectropomus leopardus
ATGCTCTCCCAAATAAAGATATTTTTTAAAAAAATATCAATTAATCTACAAATAATTATCTCAATTAATAAATGGGTTTATCTACATGAAAATAGTGAAAATTGCTCAAAAAAATTATTTTTTTTGTTCCACAAACCGTTCCCAACCCCCAAAACGTGCACTTTGGTTCAAACATGTAAAATGAGACAGAATAACATATCCT
>NW_024645420.1:0-216 GCF_008729295.1 Plectropomus leopardus
GGATTTGAACAGCAAATATCTTGTTTTGTAATGTATTCCTTTGTGTTTACAATAGTTTTTCAGTGATGGATGAAACACCTGTGTTTGTTAGTGTATTTTAACATTATCTAATCTAGACCCCATTCAAAGATGTTTGTTTTTTTAATGACTACAGTCTGTAACACATACAACACACACTGGCATGCAGCATTGTCACAGTGCACAGAGAGTGTGCGT
>NW_024645421.1:0-264 GCF_008729295.1 Plectropomus leopardus
GATAGTTAATGGATTTGAACAGCAAATATCTTGTTTTGTAATGTATTTCTTTGTGTTCACAATAGTTTTTCAGTGATGGATGAAACACCTGTGTTTGTTAGTGTATTTTAGCATTATCTAATCTAGACCCCATTCAAAGATGTTTGTTTTTCTAATGACTACAGTCTGTAACACATACTACACACACTGGCATGCAGCATTGTGACAGTGCACAGAGAGTGTGCGTGAAGTGAAAGGCACATAATAAATGTTACGATAAGTTCA
>NW_024645422.1:0-498 GCF_008729295.1 Plectropomus leopardus
ATGGGGTGGCAGTCCCGGGGAGTGGGGGACTTGTTACCAAATGTATTGTACATACGGACGACGTAAACATTTTATGCACTATGGCAGTGCGATTTGGAAGGGGGCACAAGCGAGGCTCACCGTGAGCGTAATGACTGGGACCACGAGGGTCTTTGGCCGCTCCGGAGCGGAGGGCTGTACATGCTCTGGTTTCTCTTCATAGCGCACAAGTCTTTCGCCTTTTACTAAAGACTTCCGTGGAGAGGAACACCACTGAGTTGAACCTATTTTTGACAGGCTTTGCCATTTGGTTGAGCCTTGTGCATTTGTGAACAGCAAGCCTAGACTGGAGCGATTCACCACGGGCGGGCGTGACGCGCAGGCAGCTGTTCTCGTGCGCCAGCAGCCATTCTCGTGCCCAATGGAGACGACGGCACCACGACAAGTGAGACCCGCCCCAGGAGGTTGCACTGGGCAGCAAGCGCTTGGGGGTCATCGCTTCTCGGCCTTTTGGCTAAG
>NW_024645423.1:0-213 GCF_008729295.1 Plectropomus leopardus
GAAGGCCCATTCATAGATGTGTATCCTGCTGTGATGGTTTTGAGATGAGGTGTTGGTGGCTCATCACCATTTCAATGCCCATCAAAAAAACTAACATACCAGTTAAACTTTAAGTGCTAAAGAAAGGTTTTAGTTCACAATACTGGAATTTAAAGTCCTGTAAAGCGTGTCATTGTGAACTTATCGTATTATTATATTATTTATTATGTGCCT
>NW_024645424.1:0-1269 GCF_008729295.1 Plectropomus leopardus
TTCACCTGAGTTAACCTGAGTTCACCTGAGTTAACCTGAGTTCATCTGGGTTCAAAGTGATTTCAATTCAGAGATCAGATGATTTAGTTCCCACACAAACATGTAAACATGTAAACATAAAAACACAGTTTGTGTTTCAGAAAACATCATGAAAAAACACAGTTTAATAAAAACTCAAGTTTAACTGTAATAAAAAGTTTATATGAAGAAGAACAATCATTTAAATTATTTCATTATTTGTTTTATTTTAATGACACCACTAGAAGAGATTATTTATCAGATAATTTACAGATTATTTTTAAGGTATTCTCCAGATTATTTTTCACATATTTTACAGATTACTTTTAGTATATTTCAAAGATTATGTTCAGATATTTTACAAATTACAGATTGTGTTTTAGTATTTACAGATTTTTCAGATATTTTACAGATATTTTTCGGATTGTCTTTCAGATATTTTACAGATTATTTTTTCAGATACTTTACAAATTACAGAATTTGTTTTAGTATTTACAGATTGATTTTCAGATTGCTACATATTATTGTTCAGATATTTGACAGATTATTCTTTAGATATATACAGATTATTTTTCAGATATTTTACAGATTATTGTATATATTATTTTTTTTTAGATTATTCTACAGATCAGTTTACAGATTATTTTATATATTCTTCTTTCAATTTTTTCATATATTTTACAGATTATTGTATATATATATTAGATTATTTTACAGATTATTTTAAATATTTTCTGTTAGAGATTTTTCTTTTCCGGCGAAGCCCTTTCAAAATAAGACTACTTTGAAAGGCAGTGACCCGGATGTGTATTTCGGCGCCATATTGGACACAAAGACAGCAGAGAATCATACCGACGGACCGACAGACTGTCTCCGTGTCCCGCCGTGTCTCGGTGTCTGTCCCGTGGTGTGTGTCCCCCGTTGTCTGTCCCCTCGTGTGTCCTCGCTGTGTGTCCCCGCTGATGGAGCGCAGTGAGACCTTCCTGTCTCAGGCGGAGCGGATTTTGGAGGACGCGGTGGACTCCGCTGTGTCCCTGATCCACCGGGAGACAGACAGCGAGCAGCGGAGGGTGAGGACACTCTGAGACACTCTGAGAGACACTGAGACACACTGAGACACTCTGAGAGACACTGAGAGACACTGAGAGACACGAGCGTAAATATGAATATAAAAATAAATATAAATGAAACGGTAAATTTCCGGTGAAAAAAGTAAAAATTGTTATTTGTTTTTAATATTTATTTTATATA
>NW_024645425.1:0-383 GCF_008729295.1 Plectropomus leopardus
ATGAGGTGTTGGTGGCTCATCACCATTTCAATGCCCATCAAAAACACTATCATACCAGTTAAACTTTAAGTGCTAAAGAAAGGTTTTAGTTCACAATACTGGAATTTAAGGTCCTGTAAAGCTGAGTGTCATTGTGAACTTATCGTATTATTATATTATTTATTATGTGCCTTTCACTTCATGCACACTCTTTGTGCACTGTGACAATGCTGCATGCCAGTGTGTGTAGTATATGTTATAGACTGTAGTCATTAAAAAACAAACATCTTTGAATGGGGTCTAGATTAGATAATGCTAAAATACACTTACAAACACAGGTGTTTCATCCATCACTACAAAACTATTCATTTTGAACACAATGGAACACATTACAAAACAAGATA
>NW_024645426.1:0-488 GCF_008729295.1 Plectropomus leopardus
GAGAGAAGTCGCATAATATCACTCAGTGGAAACGCAGTCATCTTGCAACTGTATTTCATAGAAATTTGGAAAATATCACTTATGTTTTGCACAAAGAGGTTACAAGAAATCTACCAACAACTAGCACCAAAAGACAAAAAAAAAAACCCCATAAAGTGCTAAAATAAGTATAGATAATAATAACAATAAATACATATATTTTTTTCTTGAACATCATATTTTTAAAACTACAGTCATAAATGAACATTTCTTTATATTTTTCATAGTGTTTGATCATTTTCATATGATTCTCTCTCTTTTTTTAAAAGCTAATTTTCAGGTCATTTTTGCAATTTTGTGGGACATTTCATGCCAAACCAATTTGCTTCCGTTGTGATGGTTGAAATGCTTGTGAAAAGCATCTGAATGCAGCACAAGCAAGCTGATGTCATCCGGGTTTCGAAGGGTTAACGGAAACCTGCCTAATGTCGATCAGAGCTGGAGGGAAG
>NW_024645427.1:0-301 GCF_008729295.1 Plectropomus leopardus
ATTTTAAAACCAGAAATAAAGTTGCAAAAATTGAAATGAAATGAAATAATAAATAAATAAATGCACAAATAGCAGCATCCACAGATTGTGCTCATAGATTTGGAGTTTCAGTTGAAAAAACACGTCACTCATCACTTCAGTTTCCCAGCAGGCCGCGGTGCGACATCGCAGAGGAAAAGGCCGCCAGATGTTTCGAATGACATCAGGTGAAAAATCCCAGCTCTCGCAAGTCGATATTTTAGGGGGAACGAGAGCCAAAAAACCACGACAACATAAAAAACTCGGCCGTGTCCCACAGAAA
>NW_024645428.1:0-245 GCF_008729295.1 Plectropomus leopardus
AGAGACTCTGAGAATAACAGACAGGTCCGCTGCTCCATTCAGCAAAACGTCCCTTTTAAGTTGGTTCCGTCTATTAAAAACTATTATTCTCTGGTGAGCACAGGACAACTGGACCGTGAAGTAGTGTCTGATTACAACATTACAATCACTGCCACTGACGAGGGCTCTCCACCTCTGTCCTCCTCTAAAACTGTTCAGTTATCTGTAGCAGACATCAACGACAACCCACCTGTGTTTGAGGAACA
>NW_024645429.1:0-307 GCF_008729295.1 Plectropomus leopardus
ACAAACAGAAGTCGACTTATGAAGGCCCATTCATAGATGTGTATCCTGTTGTGATGGTTTTGAGATGAGTTGTTGGTGGCTCATCACCATTTCAATGCCCATCAAAACCACTAACATACCAGTTAAACTTTAAGTGCTAAAGAAAAGTTTCAGTTTACAAAACTGGAATGTAAAGTCCTGTAAAGCTGAGTGTCATTGTGAACTTATCGTAACATTTATTATGTGCCTTTCACTTCACGCACACTCTCTGTGCACTGTGTCAATGCTGCATGCCAGTGTGTGTAGTATGTGTTACAGACTGTAGTCA
>NW_024645432.1:0-382 GCF_008729295.1 Plectropomus leopardus
TAGGTTTAACACTTCTTATGTTTCCCTACCCTTTAAGAGCATCAACCTCATAACAGCACAGGAAAGATCGTTTGACCTTCCTCAGAGGTCTCGATGCTGGGGAAACGGTTCGCTCCGCAAAGTTGCAGTGTGGTCCTTGTGAGGACACTGGACGGGCAGTTCAGTTCCGCTCGTGCGGTTCCGGTGGCTGGCCTCGGTCAGTTTGAACGTTGCAAACTCAGCTTGAGTTTGTTTTCTCTATCTCTCCATGAACAGCTGGATCATCTTCTGACACCTCATGTGACTGAGATGAGATCACCATGAAAGCTTAACAGACTCGTCTCATTCCAAGTCTCTCTTTGTCTCACAGTCTCTCTCGTGCAAAGTCCTCTGGTTCTAAATC
>NW_024645433.1:0-526 GCF_008729295.1 Plectropomus leopardus
AGCGATCCTGGGTCCCGGCTCGGCAGGTTCTGGACCGCCAGCTCATCGTGGATTTCCATCGGCTCCATCCGGACCAGCCGTCCCGCGCAGTTCCTGGCCGTGGGTCTTCCGTTCCTGCCCGTTCTCCGTCTCCTGCCCCTGGACCTTCTGGGTTGGGGTCCTGCTCCAGGGGTCCCTTGCCGCCGCCGGTGGGGGATCCTCCTTCTGATGACGGCGACGACGACGACTACGACGACGTCGACGAGATGGTTTCTGCCGGGTCCGAGGAGTTCTGACCCTCCTTCCGGGCCCCCTCCGCCCACCCGGCTTCTGTGACTTTGGGTTTGGGACGTCATGGGCCGTCCCTTGGGGGGGGGGGTTCTGTCATGATTCCTGCATTCTCCTCCTCCCCTTCACTGCCAGTACTTTTCCATTCACCTCACTCTGACCTGCTCTTTCTGCTGGCCACGCCCACTGCTGCAGTCTGCTCTCCCCCACAGCTGCAGCTCATCATCAATCAGTCCAGTACTTAAGACTCTCGCACACG
>NW_024645434.1:0-225 GCF_008729295.1 Plectropomus leopardus
TGCTTCTGTCTATTGCTGTTTCTTGTTGCTATTGCTGCTCTGCATGTCTGCATGTTATGCCCCTTGTGTGTCATTTGTTCATGCTGTGTGCATGACTATTCGAGCTAAAAAGCTCTATGCTGTTGATTCATGTTACATGCATGTCTGTGTTGTGCTAAAATGCTTTATGTTGTTGCTGTGCTATTGTTTTGTACTGTTGCATGGCTTGAATTCTGTCTTAGGAGT
>NW_024645435.1:0-3417 GCF_008729295.1 Plectropomus leopardus
GAAGGAATTTAACTCAAAGTCCTGGAAAAGTCCTGGAAAAGTCCTGGAAAAATGAGTCTGAGCCCTGTAATGAGGGTTGAGTTGGACGACACTCTGAATCCGTCTCTTTCTGCTTCTTCCACACTCATGAAAAATTCCTGGAAAGTTATGAAATTAGAAAAACAGTTTTCCAGCTTGGAAATAGTTCAGAACGAACAGAATGTTTTTGGAAAAGTTTTGAATCTACATTTTTCAGCTGCTGTTTGAGGCATTTACATCTAAGCGCTGAAAGTCTGGAGCTGCGCTGCGTGACTGCTGATCTTTAGCGTGTTGACGGTGCAGAAGAGTTTTTGATTTATTGTTTTAGTTTGATTTCAACTTATGAAGATTTTACACATTTTGAAAAGATCTGAACGATTCTACAGTTATTGCTTTATTTATAAGGACAGAAAACAGTCAGTTGAATATCAAGTTAATTTTATTCATAAAGCTCATTCTCAAAAATCAGAGGACTTTACAGCAGACACCGTCCCTCTGACCTTTGACCCTCACAGAGACTCAGGAAAACTCCCCCCAAAAAAACCTTTAACAGGGAGAAAATAAATAAACAGATTATTAAAATAAAATAAAGGAACTCTGTCTGTGTGTCAGCTGAAGGAGGAGAACGTGTCTCTGAGGAGGTCCATCAGGGAGCTGCAGAGGAGGTCAGAGCTTAACGAACGCAGGTGAGCCAATCAGAAGCCAGCACCAATCAGAGTCGCCGTCGGTGACATCGGAGCATTTATCCGTCACGCCTCTGTCCTCCCCGTCAGGGTGGCGGAGCTGTCGGAGGAGCTCCTCCAGAGGAGGCGTCAGGAGGAGAAGGAGGCCCAGGATCTGGAGAGCATGGTTCACTCTGTGGAGCAGAACCTGCACCTGATGACGGTGAGGAACCCTAAAAACCAGAAACCAGCGCCGGAGACCAGATCTGTGTGACTGTACCTTTAAGAGACTTCATGGGGAACACAGAACCGTCTCTACGTCCCGTCTCATCTTTGACTCATTCTGTCTGTCTGTGTGTCTGTCTCTCTGAATGTCTGTCTCTCTGTCTCTCTGACCGTCTGTCTCTCTGTCTCTCTGTCTCTCTGAGCGTCTGTCTCTCTGTGTGTCTGTCTCTCTGTCTCTCTGACCGTCTGTCTCTCTGTGTGTCTGTCTCTGTCTCTCTGACCGTCTGTCTCTCTGACCGTCTGTCTTTCTGACTGTCTGTCTCTCTGTCTCTCTGTGTGTCTGTCTCTCTGTCTCTCTGTGTGTCTGTCTCTCTGTCTCTCTGACCGTCTGTCTCTCTGTGTGTCTGTCTCTCTGTCTCTCTGTGTGTCTGTCTCTCTGTCTCTCTGTCTCTCTGTGTGTCTGTCTCTCTGTCTCTCTGTGTCTCTGTGTCTCTGTCTCTCTGTCTCTCTGTGTGTCTGTCTCTCTGTGTCTCTGTCTCTCTGTCTCTCTGTGTGTCTGTCTCTCTGTCTCTCTGTCTCTCTGTGTGTCTGTCTCTCTGTGTCTCTGTGTCTCTGTCTCTCTGTCTCTCTGTGTGTCTGTCTCTCTGTCTCTCTGTCTCTCTGTGTGTCTGTCTCTCTGTGTCTCTGTGTCTCTGTCTCTCTGTCTCTCTGTGTGTCTGTCTCTCTGTGTCTCTGTGTCTCTGTCTCTCTGTCTCTCTGTCTCTCTGTCTCTCTGTCTCTCTCTCAGAAGCGGGCGGTGAAAGCAGAGAGCTGTGTTTCTAAACTGAGGATGGAGCTGCAGCAGCTGCAGGTGAGACGGGAGTTTTGTAAAAGGGTCAAAATATGAGATGTCTCCGGTTACTATTGAATGTCTTTGAAAATCTCAAAAAAATTGTCTTAGTATAGTATGCTGTTGGAAATCACGTGAAAACCTCATAGTGTACTATTCACGACAACACGTCATAGTGTCGTATGTTTCTGCAAATCATGGAAAAAACATCAGAGAAGTATATTGTTGTACGTCGTAATATATATGTTGAAACACACCATGCTATAATATGTCGAAAAATAGTTGACCTTTTTTACGTAGAAAAACGTCAATAGTATAGCATCTCGAATCACGCCATGGTATAGTTGAAAAATGGTCAGAAAAACAGCTGTTTTTACATTGAAAAATGTCATAGTGCAGCATGTCGAAACACGTCATAGCATTTCAAAGCGTGGTTCCAAAAAGTCTACCTTTTCGACTTCAAAGAACGTCAGAGTATAGCATGTCGAATCGTGCCAGAGTATAGTATGTCGAAAAATACTAAAAATACTTGACCTTTTCGATGTGGAAAAGCGTCACAGTATAGCATGTCGATAAATGGACTGAAAAAAGTCAACCTTTTTTACATTGAAAAGCGTCAATAGTATAGCATGTTGAATATCACCAGACTATAGCATGTCAGAAAATGGTCCCAAAAAATCAACCTTTTTTACATCGAAGGACGCCATAGAATAGCATGCCGAAAAATGGTCAGAAAAAGTATGGTGAAAAATACTTTAAAAAAACGACCTTTTTGATATGGAAAAACGTCATAGCGTGTCGAAAAATGTTGAGACACGCCATAGAAAAATGGTCCGAGAAAGTCGTCCTTTTTTATGTTGAAAAACTTCATAGTATAGCATGTCGAAACACGCCATGGTACAGTATGTTTAAAAATTAAAAAACTTTTCAATGTCGAAAAATGTCATAGTATAAGATGTCGAAGAATGTCATAGTACAGCATGTTGAAAAATGTCAAATTTTGACATGTCCAAAAAATGCCTCAAAATGACATAACTTGTAGGAAGCATCAAAGTATACAAATTTAGAAAAATTTACAAAAAAATTTACAAAATTTACAAATGCTGAAAAGGTTAGCCTACAACGGCATACGATATTATGTCGAAAAATGTCAGATTTCATCCAAAGATTGATTTAAATTACATATTATAACTTGTAGACACGCGTCATTGTGAATAGACTGGGAAAAAATGCCAAAAGAGTCATAATTTAGTGTGTCAAAGAAATTGCAGACAACCCCACAATATAGTATGTCGAAAAAGTCAACCATTGACATTCCAAAAAATGGTTTAAAACGACATATTATATCTTATAGACACACGTCACACAAACAAGTATGGCAAAAAATGTCAATTTCGACATGTCACAAAAATGGCTGAAAACGACTTATTGTAGCTTGTAGAGTCGTGCCATAGCATACAATGATGACAAAAAGACCAAAAAACCAAAATGACTTAGCATGTCAAACAAATGGCCAAAAACTGCATAGTGTAGTAGGACGAAAATGTCCCAATAGTGTCCGAAAGTGACTTCTTCACATACAATGTCCAAAAAAGACCAAAAACGTCACAATTTAGCGTGGTAAAAAAATGCAGTTTGAAACAGTTTTCAACAGTTTTTGGGACATGTCATTTTTTGACGTTT
>NW_024645436.1:0-400 GCF_008729295.1 Plectropomus leopardus
AAAAAAGCAAATGTGCGTTGATGCTGCATGTCTTACGGCAAACAAAGGTATAACAGCAGGAGTCTGCTGGATCCGTTTCGTTGACAAGGATGAACCCATCACCAGTACAGCTTATTATGGGCAGTATTGGGCACGTCTTCGGCTGGCATGTCACAGTCTTGGTGGCTTCCAGACAGATGAGTTTTGGCATTTGTTCCCAAACTTCTCATTAAAATAAAAGAATAAAAAACAGTTGTGACTTATTGTCTCCTTTCAGAAAACACAGATTAGGATTTTAGCTGAACATGAACTGAAGACTCACCTCACGAGGATTGCCCTCAGGATCAAGACATCCTGTTAAAAAAATGAGTACTTCATGATTGATATGTTATACACACACACACACACACACACACACACA
>NW_024645437.1:0-568 GCF_008729295.1 Plectropomus leopardus
AAAAAAAGAAAAATCACAAAAAATTACATAATTTATCATAGCCAAAAAAGCACTAAAATTACACTTCATCACAGCTAAATAAATCACCAAAAATGACATCAGTTATCAAAGCAAAAACAAACAACAAAATTAAACCAGTTATCATAGCCAAAAAAATCAGCAAAATCACACCATTTATAATAGCCAAAAAAATCACACAAAATTACACAATTTATCATCGCCAAAAAACAACAAAATTAATCCAGTTATCATAGCAAAAAAAATCAACAAAATCAAACCATTTCTGAAAAATGAAAAAATGAAAAATCACTAAAAATTACACAATTTATCACAGCCAAAAATCTCCAAAAAATTAATGGGTTTTCATAGTGAAAAAAAAAAGATCATCAAAGTCAAAAATCAAAGACTTTCACTTTGAACAGATTATTTTTGCAGTGTGATATTTGTACTTTTACTCAAGAAAATAGTCTGAATTCCTCCTTCAACACTGGTTGTCACATAAACTCTGTCTCTGTCTCTGTCTCTGTCTCTGTCTCTGTCTCTCTGTCCCTCTGTCCCTCTGTCTCTG
>NW_024645438.1:0-457 GCF_008729295.1 Plectropomus leopardus
ATAGTATAGTATGTCGAAAAATGCCAAATTTTGACACGTCTTAAAAATGGCTGAAAACCACTTATTATAGCTTGTAGAGACATGCCATAGTATACAAAGTAGAAATAAAGGCCCAAAATGTCCAAAAACCTCATAATTTAGCATGTTGAAAAAATGGGTAACAAATGCTATAGTATAGTATGTCGAAAAATGACACATTCTGACACGTCATAAAAATGGCTGAAAACCACTTATTATAGCTTGTAGAGATGTGTCATAGTATACTAAGTGGAAATAAAGGCCAAAAAAGTCCAAAAACATCATAATTTAGCATGTCGAAAAAATGGGCAACAAAGGCTATAGTATAGTATGTCGAAAAATTACAAATTTTGGCACGTCATGAAAATGCCTGAAAACGACTTATTCTAGCTTGTAGAGACGTGCCATAGTATACAAAGTGGAAATAAAGTTCAAAAAA
>NW_024645439.1:0-449 GCF_008729295.1 Plectropomus leopardus
TACTATTGCCTTTGTCGCCTTTTTCGCCATTTTTGTCAACATGTTAAATTAGCGAGTTTTTGGACTTTTTTGGCCTCTATTTCCACTTTGTCCACTACGGCGCGTGTGTACAAGCTAGAATATGTGGTTTTGAGACATTTTTGGGATGTGTCAAAATTTGACCTTTTTCGCCATACTATACTATTGCCTTTGTCACCTTTTTCGCCATTTTTGTCAACATGCTAAATTAGCGAGTTTTTGGACTTTTTTGGCCTCTATTTCCACTGTGTCCACTATGGCGCGTGTGTACAAGCTAGAATATGTGGTTTTGAGACATTTTTGGGAAGTGTCAAAATTTGACCTTTTTCGCCATACTATACTATTGCCTTGTTCGCCATTTTTGTCAACATGTTAAATTAGCGAGGTTTTGGACTTTTCTGGCCTCTATTTCCACTTTGTCCACTATGGCG
>NW_024645440.1:0-403 GCF_008729295.1 Plectropomus leopardus
GTACGAGCTATAATAAGTGGTTTTCAGGCATTTTTTGGACAGGTCAAAATTTGAGATTTTTCGCCATACTATACTATGCGGTTTTTCGTCATTTTTTCAACATGCTATATTATGACTTTTTTGCCCATTTTTGGCCCTTTTTTCAACATGCTATGCTGTGGCATGGCTCTACGAGCTATAATAAGTGGTTTTCAGGCATTTTTTGGACAGGACAAAATTTGAGATTTTTCGCCATACTATACTATGCGGTTTTTGACCAGTTTTTCAACATGCTATATTATGATTTTTTTGCCCTTTTTGGCCTTTCTTTCAACATGCTATGCTTTGGTGCGGTTGTACGAGTGATAATAAGCGGCTTTCAGGCATTTTTTGGACAGGTCAAAATTTGAGATTTTTCGCCATA
>NW_024645441.1:0-312 GCF_008729295.1 Plectropomus leopardus
CAAAACAAAGAGGGCATGTTCTACAAAATGGTGCAACAGATGAGCCAGGCTGAAGCAGCAGCCCTGCTGGAATTAGCCCAACAGGTAAGGTCTTGTTATCATTCAAACAAATACAGTTCAACCTGTCTTAACTCAAACAATGACTTTTCACTTTCCAAGGCAACACACAAGTCTTGACAGCCTGGGTCAACTGCTGCACAACAAACATCAGTAAGATACTCAAAACTTTTAGCAAAAATTAAAATTAGCAGACTTTTCCTCCAAATTTGTTATTTGACAGTTTTTCTTTATTTTTTCTTTTTACAGGAATTT
>NW_024645442.1:0-312 GCF_008729295.1 Plectropomus leopardus
CAAAACAAAGAGGGCATGTTCTACAAAATGGTGCAACAGATGAGCCAGGCTGAAGCAGCAGCCCTGCTGGAATTAGCCCAACAGGTAAGGTCTTGTTATCATTCAAACAAATACAGTTCAACCTGTCTTAACTCAAACAATGACTTTTCACTTTCCAAGGCAACACACAAGTCTTGACAGCCTGGGTCAACTGCTGCACAACAAACATCAGTAAGATACTCAAAACTTTTAGCAAAGATTAAAATTAGCAGACTTTTCCTCCAAGTTTGTTATTTGACAGTTTTTCTTTATTTTTTCTTTTTACAGGAATTT
>NW_024645444.1:0-366 GCF_008729295.1 Plectropomus leopardus
TCACGGGGAGCTGCAGGCCTTCGCTGGCGCCCGGTGGGGGGGGGGGGGGGGGGGGGGGGCCGGGTCCCACGCCTGCGGGGGGCCCCGGGGGGGGGCCAGGCTGCTGAGCGGGTCATCCCCTTCCTTGCTTCGCGCACTGTGGAGACCTTGACCCTCCGCGGGCTGCAGGAAGCTCTGCTTCGTCACCCGCTGCTTCCCCCGACCCCCCCCCTCCATTGAGAAGGCCTCGGGCGCCAGAGCGGCCAGCAGCTCCAGGGACGAAGGCGCCGTGGCAGGGGGAGGCGGGCTGACGCCGGGCACCACCTCTAGGGGCGGCTGATGGTTGGCTGCTGGTGGCGTGGAGGGGGAGGCGATATTCAGGCCATT
>NW_024645445.1:0-372 GCF_008729295.1 Plectropomus leopardus
TCACAGGGCTTGGCGCTTTCTCCCAGGCAGCACAGGGAAATCTTCAGACAGCAATGCATGATCTCTGCAGGTGGGACAGGTGCTCTGCTCCTTCAGCCACGACCTTATGCACTGAATAAAAACAAATGCTAGACATTAAGAGTTCATACTACTGCATGTCATCTTAAAAATGACGTCAAAAACACCATTTAAAAACGTCACAGTAATGTATGCTGTCTAAAATGCATGTTGATATGTTTTAAATGATTTATTCATTTTTACTATTTATGTTATCTTGTATGCTTTGATTTGATTTGATTTATTTAGCACATATAAAATTTTTTTTAAAAAAAAAAACAGCAATGTTATACATTCCAATAAAAAGGGACATGC
>NW_024645446.1:0-1490 GCF_008729295.1 Plectropomus leopardus
TTATTATTATATATTATGTGTCCAGGTCTGCAGAGTGTAGACAGCAGTTACAGGTCATATGAACACATGTGTTCAATATCAGTGAATGAAGAAGACATCGGCTTGGTCTAAAGTGGACATGTGAGGTTGTCTCTGTCCTCAGCGGGTCCTGAAGTCCAGCTCACAGTGAGACAGTCGGGTCTTAAATCAGTGAAAATGTGAACGGACTTCTGAATGAGACACAGGCCGTACTGCTGACGTGATGACGTAGCTTATGTAAATGATGGGGACCCGCCCCCTGGGAACCGCGGGAAAAGTGAAAAATGGCGGCTGATGGAGTTTGAAGTTCAGCGCCACGAAAACTGAGACAGAGGGAGAGGAGGGACAGACAGAGAGACAGAGAACGGAGAAGACAGACAGAGAGGCAGAGACACTGAGGTGTCCGTCTGTCCCCGTAGAGTCCAGTCTGTGTGTCGGATCAATAACGCCTGTCCACGGCTCAGAGGACACCGGGGGACACAGAGGAGCGGAGGACACAGAGAAGCGGAGGACACAGAGGAGCGGAGGACACAGAGGAGCGGAGGACACAGAGGAGGTGAGGACACAGAGGAGCTGAGACAGGTGTGTCCCGCGTCATAGCGGTGTATTATCGCTGTTTAATGGAGACAGAGGACGCCGGGACTAAAGGAGGGACAAACCGGCTGTGACCCGGGTTATTGATCTGTTTATCGGTCCAGTAACCCGGGCTGACTGGTCAAGAGGACGGCGGAGGTAAATACCGGTAATTAACGGGGGTTAACGGTAAATGACGGTAATTTAACGGTTTCATGTCTGTCGGTGCTGATGGGAGGGTCCACTGCGCATGCTCCGACGTGTCAAAACCCCCCTGAGAGTTTAGGAATGAATCACAACCTGTCTGTCTCTCTCTCTGTCCTCCTGTCTGTCTCTCTCTCTGTCCTCCTGTCTGTCTCTCCCTCCGTCCTCCTGTCTGTCTCTCCCTCTGTCCTCCTGTCTGTCTCTCTCTCCATCCTCCTGTCTGTCTCTCCCTCTGTCCTCCTGTCTGTCTCTCTCTCCGTCCTCCTGTCTGTCTCTCTCTCTGTCCTCCTGTCTGTCTCTCCCTCTGTCCTCCTGTCTGTCTCTCTGTCCTCCTGTCTGTCTCTCCCTCTGTCCTCCTGTCTCTCCCTCTGTCCTCCTGTCTGTCTCTCTCTCTGTCCTCCTGTCTGTCTCTCTGTCCTCCTGTCTGTCTCTCTGTCCTCCTGTCTGTCTCTCAGTTCTTCTGTGTGTCTCTCTTTCTCTCTGTGCTCCTGTCTCTCTCTCTCTCTCTTTCATTGTCTTCACCTTATGACTCAGAATCAAACAGCGTCCTGTAGTGTGATGTCCTCCAGCGTGTGACAGTGTGTGTGTGACAGTGTGTGTGTGTGTGTGTGTGTGACAGTGTGTGTGTGACAGTGTGTGTGTGTGACAGTGTGTGTGTGTGTGTGTGTGTGTGACAGTGTGTGTGTGTGACAGGC
>NW_024645447.1:0-410 GCF_008729295.1 Plectropomus leopardus
GAGGGTATTTATTTTGTGAATATTTTGAGTTTGGGAAACTGTCAGTTGTTGTTAAACGGTGACTTGACTTTTGTGGCCCTCTCTGTCCGCTGCTTTTATCAATGAGAAACCGCCGTGAGGCTCAACGCCGCCTTACGTAACCCTATTCTGTGTTAATGGACTTCCTGTGTGCGTGGTCACATGACCCGTCCCTGCAGGCTGCTGCCGTTACGTCACGTCAGCACAACGGCGACGCCACTGATGGACAGAGAGGGACAGAAAAGTCAAGTCACAAAAAAAAAAAAAAAAAAAAAAAAAAAAAAAAAATTAAGAGAAAAACTAAGTACTGACAGAAAATGTTACTGTTACGAAAACTAAATCATAAATAAAAAATAAATAAATATGTTTGGTTTTTACTAACTTAAATTTAC
>NW_024645448.1:0-454 GCF_008729295.1 Plectropomus leopardus
GAGCTTCAGCTGCAAGTCAAATTGCTTTGACAAATCAGTGGTGAGTGGAGGAGGCACATTCCAATGTGTGCTCTGGTTAACATTGCCAATGGAAACATCACAGCGGGAGTCCAAACTCTCAGCAATCAAAGAGAAAATGGCAGAATGTGAAATTCACTGCAGCAGCCTGAAAATCTGGACTGGGAGGCAACATGAGAGAATGCTGTTGAAAATGTCATCAGTCAACTTCATGGGTGTATTATCTGCATAAGTCTGTCTGAAGAAGCTGTTTGTTTATATGATAGAACACACAGAGGATGGCTTTATTCTGGAAGAAACGACACCGCGACCGTACTGAGATCTGTTTTCTCTTTGGCACAACTGATGCTAGCTCTATTTTTGACTTACACTCAGAGGTATACATGTCCATGCACAGAGTTTTGGTTGATGTGTTCATGTTTCAAGATACAGTATG
>NW_024645450.1:0-300 GCF_008729295.1 Plectropomus leopardus
TGGGGGAAAAATTAGACAAATTTGTCATTAAATTCAATTTTTTTTTAATTATTAAAAAAAACAAAACAACAAAAAAAACCCAAACAAAAAAAAAAAAAAACATGGTTAAACATCATTCAGGAATGTAATGGAATAAACTTGCCAAATATTTTTCTATAATCACGAGTACACCTGACTTGAGGACTTTTGACTTGAAATAATGAAGCTAATCACGTCTTAAAACCCATTTTTATAAACCTGCTTTTATGTGATCTTATCTATTTTAAATCATCTATTTTAGTTAGTCTCTCAATTTATTCT
>NW_024645451.1:0-204 GCF_008729295.1 Plectropomus leopardus
TAGCTGGCGTACGCACGTTTCTACAGCCGTTGATACTTTGGCGACACCCAGAGGTGATCCTGGGAAACATAAAATAAACACGTGTAACCAATCCGTCCTCTGAATGATGACTTAATGATGTGCACATCAGAGACACTTAACACTAGTGAACAATTAACACACACACACACACACATACGTGTCTCCAATTACATGAGTGGATAT
>NW_024645452.1:0-504 GCF_008729295.1 Plectropomus leopardus
TGTGTGTGTGCGTGTGTGTGTCTGTGAGTGTCTGTGTGTGTCTGTGTGTGTGTGTGTATGTGTGTGTGTGTGGCCTTGTCATGAAATCACTCCATCAGAGAATATAGAGCTGTAAACATCTGACACGTTGTTTGTGTATTTCACACTTGTGTGTGGACCGTCCCACTTCAGTCACAGACAGAGGACAAACAGAGGACAAAGGGACAGAGGCGAGCAGAAAAAGCAAACAGAGACCTGGCCACTTGTTTGAGGCCTTGGTAAGCCAGACCCAGCTCCCCGTCTTCGTTCAGGTAACACCAGTCCTGCTGCGAGCTGCCGTCCAGCAGCAGGACGCAGAGACACAAAAGACACAAAAGACACAGAGAAACAAAGCAAAGCAGAGATTCAGCAAAAGAGGACAGAAGCAGACGCACATTGCAGTGTTAGTTAGAGCTCAAAGTTCAGGCTTCCTGTTTATCAGGCGGCAGAAACAACGACTGACAGTCAGTGAGCTGCAGCACCACA
>NW_024645453.1:0-576 GCF_008729295.1 Plectropomus leopardus
CCTAAGGTTGAGGATTGGGTTGAGGTTATACACAATATATATGTGATAGAAAAGTTAACTTTCTCCATGAGACTGGAGGTGGACAGATTTAAAAGAATTTGGGAAAATTGGGTAGAGTTCATAAAACCAATTAGGTCAGACTTTATTTGAGCTGTCCCTCATTAGAAGAAAAAGAACCCTTGTTCATGGCTACACAAGTTGTAATGTTCTGTTTCTGACTTTTATATATATATGTATATTGTATTTTTCTATTTCTGCTACACTGGAACATGGTAAAGCTATATTTAACAGAGCATAATGTACGAGAGACAATAAATGACC
The DNA here is from genome assembly GCF_008729295.1 of Plectropomus leopardus. Taxonomy (NCBI): domain Eukaryota; kingdom Metazoa; phylum Chordata; class Actinopteri; order Perciformes; family Serranidae; genus Plectropomus; species Plectropomus leopardus. The sequence continues at coordinate 322 of NW_024645453.1, forward strand.
TCTATGTCAGGGGCATCATTTTATTTGTGTATATAATTTAGTAAGGTTATTCTTGTATTTTGACGCAAAAAAAATGAGGAAAAAAAAAAGGAAAAAAATGAGGACGAATTCAATGTTTGATTTAAAGATGCAGCTTTGGAGGAAAAATTGACTCAGTTATTGTGTACCAGTTGTATGCAGAATATATGTTATGTTAAAATCTAAAGATTATAGGCAGTGTAAGACAAGGTACAGTTTTTTTTAAGGTCAGTGTAG
>NW_024645454.1:0-234 GCF_008729295.1 Plectropomus leopardus
ATCCTCTCTGGATCATCAGGATTTAAGAGGCCGTCAGTTAAACATGTAGATGAATCCTGACCTGAGAGTCTCCAGAGGACAGTGAGGACTCTCCAGTCCAGGAGACAGCTGCTTCAGTCCTGAATCCTGCAGGTCGTTGTTACTGAGGTCCAGGTGTCTCAGACTAGAGGACTGGGAGCTGAGGACTGAGGACAGATCTGCACAGCTTCTCTCTGAGAGCTTACAGCCGCTCAG
>NW_024645455.1:0-276 GCF_008729295.1 Plectropomus leopardus
CCTGTAATGTTACGGTTGCAGCTGTGCACTGCAGTTAACGATGGAAAACGTTGTCCATACAGCAGCATACGGAAGCCCTAAGCGGACGTGTTTTGTTTTTTTTTTTTTTTACAAGCCGTTTTCTCGATATAACGAGATATTATCTCGTTTAACGAGATATTATCTCTTATTATAGATATTATCTCGTTATCTCGAGAAAACGAACTTTGTTTTTTGGTTTGTTTTTTTAAACTTTATTGAATGAATGTCAGAAGAAGAAGTGGCGGGTGGGTGATG
>NW_024645456.1:0-244 GCF_008729295.1 Plectropomus leopardus
AGCAGTCAGGGGAATATTCTGAGTATGTGGGCACATTTTCTGTTTCACAGGTGAGAGAAGTACGATAGAATAAAGCTTATTTATTTCTGTGAGTCCATAAAATCAGACTCCCATTCACTGTCTATGGACTTTATACTTGATGACATGATAAGTTTAAAACTCTCTGGTTTCTGACTTTAAGAAGAGAGTAGCTTATGCTCACAAATATTGATTAAAAATTCATCAGCCATGGAAATAACATATT
>NW_024645457.1:0-6668 GCF_008729295.1 Plectropomus leopardus
TATATATATTTGACAGCCCAAATTCTAGATTTTTTCTTTATTTGAGGAATTGTGGATCATGTGAAAAAATAAAAAAATTTTTTTTTTTTTTTAAATCTAGTGCTGTGATTAGTGAAACAGAAAGATTTTGTTCACAGCTTGAAATAGAATAACACAGAGTACTGAGGAGTTTATAAGCTGTAAAACGGATTGTAGAGGGAAGAAAAACAGCTGTGGGGAAATCGCAACACCAGAAAGGAGCGATAGCAGAGATGAAATGTTATTATTTTGGGTAAAAAACAGCCCTCAACAGCAGCAGAATATCATTTCTTACTGGAATACAGCAATATAGAGTCAATATATTGCTGTGGGAGGACAACTGCTGTATTGCTTCTTTTGTTTGTCTATTTCCAGTCTACCTTTCTGCTTCTGCCTTTTTGTATATTCACTACCTCCACACGATGATTCACAGCGATTTGTGCCTTGAAAAGCACCTGACCGTCCCTCTTGTTTCTCTCACACACTCTGAATCCTCCAGCCCTCCATGTCATTATCATTTTCCTCTTTTCTCTCACTCCCCGCCAATTCGTTCTGCAAGGCTGAATAAAAAGGATGAAATAAGAGAGAGAAAGAGAGCGCGCACTGGTGTGATAAATGCAGTAATTTCTGGGGGGATTTCTTCCAAAAGTCGTTACGAATGTATCACAAAAAAAAAATCCAACTTCGGGGTGAAATGATAAAATGGTGGATATAAGCGGAAAATTACTGGAGGACATTTTAATTCAGAGGTTTTAATTCAGTTTTACTGTGAGTTCATTTTACATGAATAGATGTGCATGCGTGTATTTTGTTTCATAGCGTCTTTTTTTGGGCATTAGCAAATGTTTTTAATTTTTAACGTCTGCAAACATGAAGATATCAGAAAAAAAAGTTTTAGAGAAACACGTTTGCTGCCACTCTTCTTTGTAAAACTTTCACTTTTTTATTGCTCTATTTAATCTTTTTGTGTTCTCTGTACATACTGTACATATCTTTATTGTTATTATTGTTATTTTATTTTATTCTATTCTATGTTAAGTGCCCTCCTTTGTATATATATTTGAATTATTATTAGTATTTCTCTTCTATTCTAATTGTTAATTATGAAGTCTTCACTTGTTTCATTAAAAGTTGTTGCTCTGCTGTTATTTGTGTTCTCATATCACATTTCGACGTTCAAAAAGACATCGTCTGTCAAAATATATTGAACATTAGCTGCGCGTCGTCTTCAAGACATCTTGGATTAATAATTAAGTGGAATTTTTAACTAATTTTTAACATAAGTTTAATGTCTGAAATGATATCTTATGGCATGAAAGCAGATGCAGTTATGGCAAAAAACCAGACAAATCATTTCTTTTGAAAATGTTTAATTTGCACACTAATAGATTTATTTACAAATTACAAAATATCCTGCAGAGTTTCTGATCACATGTAGTACATTGGTGAAAGTTTTTTTTCAATTGGGTCCCGGCTTTGTTTGTATTGTGCACGTGCGGGGAAGTACTGTACTCAAGTTAAATAATAATAATAATAATAATACATTGGATTTATATAGCGCCTTTCTAGAACTCATGGTCAATTTACAAAGAATACAAAAAAAGTTTAATTTTCAGTTATTTTTATTGTACTTGAGTATTTTCCATTTCTGTTACCAGCTGTGTCATTAAAATGATGAACACATTAAAGCACCAATAATCATAAGCTGGTGATATAATCAGTTCCTTTTACATTAAATTATGTCACATGATCAAATTGCAAAATAAATGTAACTGTAATTTGTTAGAGATACCAAAAAAGGGTTAATTAAATTAAAGTTACTTATCAAAACACTGGTGATTACAAAGGGATTAATTTGTGTATTTTTGTCTTTTCATTTATTCTTGCCAAAAACTAAATTTTCTTTTTCTTGATGTGACATTTGAATACATCATGATTTTTTTTTAGGTTTTATTTACCTTTGTCTAATTTTACTGAGCTGACCTTGAACACATCACAATAAAACCGTATGCAGCCTTATGCATTGCTTCTTTTTTTTTAAGTAGATTAGGTATATACTGAGTCATTTGTATCCTAATTTATGATGGTGCAAGTGTTTGTTTCTGTATTGCATGTGTAACTGTTGTATTCTTATTCTATAAAAAAATACAAGAAAACAACAATGGATATATTTTGGGAAAAAAAAAACTTTCCAACACTGAATTGAAGATATATTATTGTAGAATGGTGTGTGTGCTGTTATTAATATTATATCTTCAGCAGAGAAGAACAGCCTTTTATTCTGATACCACGATGCTTTTAGACGCCACGTGCTCACACACACACACACACACACACACACACACACACACACACACACACACACACAGTGTGCTGGTGAACATATAGAGGAGAATTTAGCAGGTAAAGAGAAGCGAGATTTCCCTCAGGAGTTGGTGCAGAGTGAATTAAATTCACGAGGTAGCCAGAAACACGACTAAAAATCTGCTGCATGTTTGAAAACAAGTTCAAAATCATCCTGCTGACTAGAAATACTTGGAAAGTTATTATTATTTACATATTTTGCACAATGTTGAATGATTAAAATGTGCATGCACGTTTGGATTAATTGCATTAGTTGTACATTATTAGTGTTGGAAAGAAGTAAGCTAGAAGCTGGAACAAACAATCACTTCTCAATGGTTTTTTTGTACACAGTCCCCAACAAAATAAATAAATAAAGAAACTTAAAAGGTGATGATATGTTAATGTTGTGTTTACGGCTGTTTCTGCTGCCCCCAAGTGGCCAGTTTTTCTGTGATTAATGCAGGTTTAAAAACCAGGGGTGATTAAAACGGCACTCATTAATATCACACACACAAACACTAATTACAGTCCTGAATAAAGGATGATCTCCCCTAGATTTACACTGCATTTTAAACACACACGCACGCACACATGCACACAAACACACACGCACACGACTCATTTCCACATGAGCAAACCTCCGAATTTTAGAGGAAATTTAACAAGGCACAGAGAGATGTTCAAACACACAGTTTTTGGGTGAAGGAGGGCGGGGGGGTGGGCGGGGGGTTAGAGGGGTAGTTTGTCATGGGTCCTGTATGTGGTTGCCATGGCAGCAAGTGTGTGCGGTGCCAGGGATCTCCGCTGGTCCCAGTGAAGTCACAGCAGCCGAGTCTGGCAGCCGCACCACATTCCTGCTCTCTAAAAGAGCTGAAACATGCCCTTCACACACACACACACACACACACACACACACACACACATAACTAGGCTCAACTTTCTGGTAAATCAGGACACACCCATTAGCATTATAAACCAGCCAGTCAGCTGGAGTGGACACTGTGTAATTATGAAGCACTGCTGCAGACAGATAAGAGCGCAGGGAGGCTTACTTACGCAAACTGGTGGTTTAGTCAGAATTCACCTTAAAAAAAGTGGTTTTTCAAACACTCCTTTAAAAAAAACTTCTTCTTCATCTTAAACGAGCTGGTCTGAGAGCAGTTCTCCAGCTGAAGAAAGTTCAGGACTGCACATCATGATAACATCATTAGTGACATTCCTGCATTGCCGGCAAAATAAAACAGGAGATAAAACGCCTCAACATGAAACTACTCAACATGTTTCTCTCTGGTGGGATCAGAGAGGACTTTTTTTTAATTTCTCTGTGGCTCATATGTGCGGTCACATTCCCTCCAGCTGCATCCACATAACAGCCCGCTCGACATTATTAAAAAAGTTAAAACTTTGCACCAAAACAGTTTGTTTTAATGCAACTAGAGCTGCTGTAATAAGCCGGTTGATCAGCTGAGGAAAAGCAAAAATGCCAAAGATTTGATGTTTCCAGGTTCTGGATTATAAGGATTTATTTCGGGACGTCATTGGCCAATATTGCCTTAAAATGGATTATCATAAATGGCCAACATGCTGATTTCTGCCGATGTCAAGCAGAATGAACATGTACAAAACATCAACCGTAAATTCAAGAGCTTTTCTTATTTTTCACAATTATTAAATACACTGAGAAGCATTATATCTCGTCTCTATCTGTTGCTGAGCCGTCACAAACCCCCAAAAATGTTATGAAAAGTCAAATTCTGACACCTATTCCTTATTAAACAGAGAAAAACAACTGTACGTCTTTTGAATTCAACTTTCTCGCGGCCACAGAAGACCTTCGTTAACTCATCACAAAACACTCTTCATTCAAACTCAACAGAAACAAAATAAAACTAAATCCTTAATTCACCAAATTAGATGTAAAAAAACGTGTCTTTATTCTCCACAGTCTCTCTCTGCCTGCTGGCTGCCGGCTGTTTACAGTCCTGTAACTTCTCCCTTCAACACTAGGTGTCACTGTGTCTTTCAGCTGCCTGTTCAGTAGAGACCAGAGACTGAGCTCTGATGGTGCATGCTGTGCACTACATGCAATGAGTTTAATAGAAAGAGGAGCGCCTGTATCTATGACGGTATTAAAAAAACACGCCTTCGGGATTTCTAAGTACTCTGGTACACTGTGACTCTGTTATAATGCCCAAAACTAAATATGATATTTTAAAATCAGGTCCTGTTTCTTGTCCTTGTGCCGTGTTAGTCAACAACTCGGGTTGGGGAGGCCAAAAAAAACATGATAGTATGGAACAGTTCAATTTCTGAAAATGAAAACACAAAAATAACTGTTTTAATGAGTAAAAAACTGTACTGAACTGAACCAGACTGCTTTATGGACACGAGCTTTTTTCACAGAGACATTTGAATAAATTTCACTGTGGCTTTTTTTAACGTGACTCGGCTTAAGGTCACCGACATGGCTGCTGGGACGTTAGTGAACACCTGCAACGTGTGGATGAAAGGCAGACGAAGGCACCACAGAGGAAGACCAGCGGGGCTATGGGGAGTGGATTTCAAACCAGAGAATCCCAATGGGAAAACAGCCTCTGGTCTGTGTGTGTGTGTGTGTGTGTGTGTGTATGTGTGTGTGTGTGTGTGTGTGTGTGTGTGTGTGTGTGTGTGGCCCCCTAGGCTGAAGCCCAAAACAGCAAAACAACCCGACATGCAGTCTCTAGAGTTTTCCCCCGATCTATCCACCCTGAGGTGAACACCACGCACTGCTGAGCAGACACACACACACACACACACACACACACACACACACACACACACACACACACACACACACAGCCAGCTGCATCTGCCTGGATGACTCTCCTCTGCCCCTCTCCTCCTTTTTCAGCATCTCCCCTCACGTTGACTCCTCTGCGCTTCACTTTTCTACAACCTGTCGATCCACATTCGGCGTCTCTCTTCATCTGTCTGCTCTGGAGATGCTCCCTCTCTGCTTCCAGAAATGAAATGTCATCTTCGTCTTTGTCTCTGGCGTGCTCAAAGAGAAACTGACAGTGATAGAAAGGCGAGACAGCCTGTAGAGCGGTTTCAACAGGAAGTGATTTGTAGATAAACGTCCTTGCCACAGTCACCCTGGCAGCCGCTCAGCTTCTCAACTAGTTTGTGATTCCAGTTATTCAAATCGAAAATCCTCTTTTATGTGTTGGTGTTTTAATTCCTGCACTGGAAACCTAGCAGAGTGAAGGTCACTCTTTAAATCCCACATCATTCGTATTAACTCAAACGACAGACATGAACACTCTCCCACATGTATTCAGTCTCTCTGTTATTTTATCTCACACTAATTTCCCACACGCACCCTCAAAGAAGACTTACACGCCCGTCATCGCTAAAACTGTTAACGCCCAACTAAGAACTCCTTTTTTTTTCTGCAACACGTCCCTTTTGGGATAAACAATCAGCCTGAACGTGTGAAAATGGTGCTATAATTATAGTTTTCATGATGCACTTAACAGATTCTCGGATGATAATCATCTCTGAGTGAACTTCTGTTAATGAACTTTGCATAAAACAGAGTAGAATAAACGTCCCTAAAAAACATCCTCGTTTCAGGGCTGAAAAGCTGCTGGAAAAACAGTGACTGGTTGCAAATTTTGGCTTGAATGTTTTAAAATGTTTTAGATTTTTTTTGCACAACTCCAGCCGAAAACACAGCACTAAAAAAAACACCGCTTTTGTGGCACTGACCCTGCTAGAAAACCAGTAACGAGTCACTTTTTTTAAAAAATGTGAAATGCTTTGGATGCAAAGAGCTGCACAGTCACATTAGCAACCGGACAGTATCCAACCTCACGGCACAACAAGACAGACCTAAAATAATTTAGATTTTGTGCTGCACCTTAAAGCTCACTGAACAAACTTATTCTGCTTGCACGAGTCTGCAGGCTACATGATTTAGTTAATTAGATATCCCACTTTTTCACATTAAAACCTGCTGAAAAATACAATTGTAACGGTTGTAATTAGTCTATTTAAATGCATAATAGCGTTTTTTCAATTCTTCAACATCACTGCAAAAAAAAAGAAAAGAAAATGTCATCTGTCCTCAGCTTTTATGCCACACTCACTTCTTTCTGCCCCCACTGGAGCTGTCAATCAAACACACAAAAGCACCACCGACTCAGAGGCTTCGAGGCCAAAGTGACTTTTCTGACGCATCTCCAAGATCATTTACTCTCCCCGCAATAACAAAACGCACAATAACGACACATTTGAAAACTGATTTCACACCATTTTTGACT
>NW_024645458.1:0-2113 GCF_008729295.1 Plectropomus leopardus
GCCTGGGTCACATTTACACCTAGGACAGTTTTCACTGGTTCCTGGAAGCAAGACCTTTTTAAACAAACAAAAAAGCTTGGACACAGAGACGGGCAAGCTGACAAAGGATCAAAGTCTGATAAAAAAGTAAAATAAAATAAAAATGGATTAATATTTGTAGGCGTATCATGTGAAACACTATAGACATGCTGAGGTTAGCACAGCAAAAGCTAACACAGCTAACAAAGTTTTATAACTGACACCCAGGCTTATAAACGTATGTCCGACCCTCCTGTCGTTTTCCCCTTCTCTCCTGTCCTTTTCTCCCTCTCTACTGTCCTTTTCTCCTGTCCTTTTCTCCCTCTCTACTGTCCTTTTCTCCTGTCCTTTTCTCCCTCTCTACTGTCCTTTTCTCCTGTCCTTTTCTCCCTCTCTACTGTCCTTTTCTCCTGTCCTTTTCTCCCTCTCTACTGTCCTTTTCTCCTGTCCTTTTCTCCCTCTTCTCCCTCTCTCCTGTCCTTTTCTCCCTCCCTCCTGTCCTTTTGTCCATCTCACCTGTCCTTTTCTCCCTCTCTCCTGTCCCTCTCTCCTGTCCTTTTCTCCCTCCCTCCTGTCCTTTTCTCCCTCTCTCCTGTCCTTTTCTCCCTCCCTCCTGTCCTTTTCTCCTGTCCTTTTCTCCCTCTCTCCCGTCCCTCTCTCCTGTCCTTTTCTCCCTCTCTCCTGTCCCTCTCTCCTGTCCTTTTCTCCCTCCCCCTCCTGTCCTTTTCCCCTTCTCTCCTGTCCTTTTCTCCCTCTCTACTGTCCTTTTCTCCTGTCCTTTTCTCCCTCTCTACTGTCCTTTTCTCCTGTCCTTTTCTCCCTCTCCGCTGTCCTTTTCTCCCTCTCTCCTGTCCTTTTCTCCCTCTCTCCTGTCCTTTTCTCCCTCCCTCCTGTCCTTTTCTCCATCTCACCTGTCCTTTTCTCCCTCTCTCCTGTCCCTCTCTCCTGTCCTTTTCTCCCTCCCCCCTGTCCTTTTCTCCCTCTCTCCTGTCCTTTTCTCCCTCCCTCCTGTCCTTTTCTCCTGTCCTTTTCTCCCTCTCTCCCGTCCCTCTCTCCTGTCCTTTTCTCCCTCTCTCCTGTCCCTCTCTCTGCTGTCCTTTTCTCCCTCTCTCCTGTCCTTTTCTCCCTCTCTGCTGTCCTTTTCTCCCTCCCTCCTGTCCTTTTCTCCCTCTCTCCTGTCCCTCTCTACTGTCCTTTTCTCCTGTCCTTTTCTCCCTCTCTGCTGTCCTTTTCTCCCTCTCTCCTGTCCTTTTCTCCTGTCCTTTTCTTCCTCTCTCCTGTCCTTTTCTCCCTCTCTCCTGTCCCTCTCTCCTGTCCTTTTTCTCTCTCTCTACTGTCCTTTTCTCCTGTCCTTTTCTCCCTCTCTGCTGTCCTTTTCTCCCTCTCTACTGTCCTTTTCTCCCTCTCTCCTGTCCTTTTCTCCCTCCCTCCTGTCCTTTTGTCCATCTCACCTGTCCTTTTCTCCCTCTCTCCTGTCCCTCTCTCCTGTCCTTTTCTCCCTCTCTCCTGTCCCTCTCTTCTGTCCTTTTCTCCCTCCCTCTCTCCTGTCCTTTTCTCCCTCCCTCCTGTCCTTTTCTCCTGTCCTTTTCTCCCTCTCTCCTGTCCTTTTCTCCCTCCCTCTCTCAGTTAAATATCTACACAGGAGAGAGTGACGCCTGGAGACTCCTGCACTAAGACAGCACCGTCATCCTGAGTGTCAGCTCCCTGTCTTCAGCATGCATATTCTTTGTAGTTGTGATCTGAGGTCAGTGTCAGACTACTTCTGCTGGCATTACTCAGCAACATTTTCCTCACCTGTGTGTCAGCGTGTCTTTGTCTTCACGCCTGGATTGTCCCCGTGCAGCACAGCAAAGCATGGTGGACACTATCTGAGAGGACACCACAAAAGGACATATACCAACTGTTTGATGTGTTATTTATGTTTCTGAGTTTATTTGATATTAATGAAATGAATTAAATACATGATTATACATATGTAAGCAATAAACAGCAACCTGCTCCTTTACCATGGAATGCCTAAAATATGCCAGTATAACCATATATGTCAAATCCACGTCACTCATATTTATACTTTGTAACTATACATTTTACATAT
>NW_024645459.1:0-368 GCF_008729295.1 Plectropomus leopardus
TCCCACAATGTTACATGAGAACAAAAGAAGAATGATTAACATTCAGATCATGTTATTAAGGGCTGAAATGACAGTCCATTTTTTAAAATGAAAAATGTAATGCAATGTGTTAACTAGAAAAAAAAAGTTTTTAAAAGTTTCTGATGTTTAGAGAATGTTAGCTTTACTAAGAAGAATGTTATGGGGACTAAAAAAAATTGCATTGCATTGGTTGCATTGCACCTTTTCAGATCCAAAAATTGCTAGTTGGGTGGGTTGGAATAGGGGGGCACCTGGAACTAAATGTTATAGATTATAAAAGTGCCTGTGCAGAGGTTGTTCATTAGGTGAGAAAATATCTGTAGCTACAGTAGGCCTATAGTCATATA
>NW_024645460.1:0-548 GCF_008729295.1 Plectropomus leopardus
AATAGCCTTAACATGCTATTTAATAACTTTTTTCAGCATTTGGAGAGATCACTTTTTTGACCATTTTTCCCTGGGCTATAGTATGGCTTTTTTTGCCATACTAAACTTTGGTCAAAAATGCTCAAAATATTGACTTTTTAAACCGTTTTTTCAACAGAATGTACTATAAACAGCCTTAACATGCTATTTAATAACTTTTTTCAGCATTTGGAGAGATCACTTTTTTGACCATTTTTCCCTGGGCTATAGTATGGCTTTTTTTGCCATACTGAACTTTGGTCAAAAATGCTCAAAATATTGACTTTTTAAAGCGTTTTTTCAACAGAATGTACTATAAACAGCCTTAACATGCTATTTAATAACTTTTTTCAGCATTTGGAGAGATCACTTTTTTGACCATTTTTCCCTGGGCTATAGTATGGCTTTTTTTGCCATACTAAACTTAGGTCGAAAATGCTCAAAATATTGACTTTTCAAACCATTTTTTCAAAAGACTATAGTATAAACAGCCTCAACATGCTGTTCTATGGTTTTTTTGGGGGATTTTG
>NW_024645461.1:0-526 GCF_008729295.1 Plectropomus leopardus
GTAGAGACGCGCCATAGTGGACAAAGTGGAAATTGAAGCCAAAAAAGTCCAAGAACCCGCTAATTTAGCAGGCTGAAAAAATGGTGAAAAAGGCGACAAAGGCAATAGTATAGTATGGCGAAAAACTCAAATTTTGACACGTCCCAAAAATGTCTGAAAACCACATATTCTAGCTTGTAGAGACGCGCCATAGTGGACAAAGTGGAAATTGAAGCCAAAAAAGTCCAAAAACCCGCTAATTTAGCATGTTGGGAAAAATGGCGGAAAAGGCGACAAAGGCAATAGTATAGTATGGCGAAAAAAGTCAAAATTTGACATGTCCCAAAAATGTCTGAAAACCACATATTCTAGCTTGTAGAGACGCGCCATAGTGGACAGAGTGGAAATTGAAGACAAAAAAGTCCAAAAACCCGCTAATTTAGCATGTTGGGAAAAATGGCGAACAAGGCAATAGTATAGTATGGCGAAAAAGGTCCAAATTTGACACGTCTCAAAATGTTTGAAAACCACATATTCTAGCTTGTAG
>NW_024645462.1:0-267 GCF_008729295.1 Plectropomus leopardus
GCAGCTAGCATAACTACTACTTTATTGTGGTCAGGGGGTTTACGTGCTTCAGTGACCTTAAGAGCTATACCAGCAGGAGCTTAGTCTTCAGGTGGGACACTCAAGTTGGACAGGTCTGAAGGTAGAGGCCTGACTAAGTGCAATCCACTTCTCTAGGTTGGGGTTGGACACATAGCTAACAACCCAGTTCAATGGAGAAAACACTGTTACTATAAGCACAGGGGAAAAAAAGTGCTGGAGCATGATGTGTACATATGATGCCCCCTT
>NW_024645463.1:0-225 GCF_008729295.1 Plectropomus leopardus
TTAACCCTTTGAAACCTGGAAAAAAATAGCTTATCTTCAGAAAAGATTAAAAAAAAAAAAGGTCCTCTGTTTTTAGTTTTCTTTCGAAAATATTTGGCGAGGTGGTTCCTTGGATATTCATAGGAAGTATGTCCCAGAGCTTTGGGACCTTAGACCAGAGCAGACTTTGACCGCGTAGTTTGGCTACAAGGCATCGGGAACGTTTAAAGTTTAAAACAAGCCTTG
>NW_024645464.1:0-448 GCF_008729295.1 Plectropomus leopardus
GCAAAGGATCTTCAGAATCATGTGTTACGTTATAAATTGCCTTTAGGTCTCCTAACATGTATTTGAAGTTACTGTGATGAGACTAAAGTGGTGATGAGATACGTGAATTTATACACAACAGGTTAGATCGCGTAATTCGTCATAAAGTACAGAGAAATAAATGTCTCCTAAATTACATTAGGTCTTTTAGAAACTAATGCCAGATGTTCGATCACTCGGTGCAAAAGTTCGCTAACGCCCCCTTCCATCCGCACCCCCAAATTGAAAGATAAAAACTGAGTGAGCTCAGCTCAGCTTCTCTCAAGTTCTCTCTCTTCTCAAGTTCTCTTCTCAAGTTTCTCTCTCTTCACTTTTTGCTTGTCTTTGTTTCTTCAAGCCTCTTCAGGTTTCTTTTTGCTCCCTTTTACCGCGGCGCGTCTCGTGCATCCGCGCTCGCAACTTTTTCTTT
>NW_024645465.1:0-222 GCF_008729295.1 Plectropomus leopardus
CTGCTGTGGGTGGAGTATGCCCACAACACGCTCCCCTCTGCCTCCACGGGACTCACCCCCTTCCAGGTGGTTTTTGGTTACCAGCCTCTTCTCTTCTCGGCCCTGGAAAAAGAGGTGAGCGTCCCTGCGGCAGCCACCATGGTTCGTCACTGTCGAGGGATGTGGGTCCGAGCATGCTGATCCCTCCTCAAGACGTCCTCAGCCTACAAGAGGGTGGCCGAC
>NW_024645466.1:0-204 GCF_008729295.1 Plectropomus leopardus
TTCAGACACTGACCTATTTAAAGGAAGTGACACTTGACACTTCCTGATTGATATTTTTCTGTGTCCCTCAAACTGTTTTGGACTAATAATGACAAAAAGTGAACAGGATGTTTCACTCATAATGTGAAAAATAACACCAAACAATGCATCATCAGGGATCTGCTCCCCCAGCTGCCAGTCACTGTGGCTGTCACTTCCACAAAC
>NW_024645467.1:0-204 GCF_008729295.1 Plectropomus leopardus
TTCAGACACTGACCTATTTAAAGGAAGTGACACTTGACACTTCCTGAATGATATTTTTCTGTGTCCCTCACACTGTTTTGGACTAATAATGACAAAAAGTGAACAAGATGTTTCACTCATAATGTGAAAAATAACACCAAACAATGCATCATCAGGCATCTGCTCCCCCAGCTGCCAGTCACTGTGGCTGTCACTTCCACAAAC
>NW_024645468.1:0-405 GCF_008729295.1 Plectropomus leopardus
TGGAAAAATACCATCAACAGATTTTCAGGCAACTGCAGATACAAAGATATCTGACATATTCACGAATCTGCAGTACTGTATCAGCTATCCCAAAAATTGAATTATCTATGTCGACTACAGACCTTTACACAAGCATGTTAGGGATTACATGTTTAACATTAAACTAATTTGTCAAAGATGCTAATGTGATATTTATCTATAGTATAATCTGTTGGAAATACAATGTTAGGTGTCCCTTACCCCAAAAATCGTACAAAGAACAAAGGAGCTTACAGCTAGCCTGAAAGATCTAGTGGTATACAATTTTATCTCTGACATATCCATAGATATTTTGAAAATATCTCATTAGTTGTATATGCATCTTGATACTGTCTGTATACATATCCTATAAGATACCTATCATAC
>NW_024645469.1:0-1143 GCF_008729295.1 Plectropomus leopardus
CAGGTCACCACAGGTCGTCACAAGTCACCACAGGTCACAGGTCACCACAGGTCACAGGTCACAACAGGTCACCACAGGTCACAGGTCGTCACAGGTCACCACAGGTCATCGCAGGTCACCACAGGTAAACACAAGTCACCACAGGTCATCACAGGTCACAGGTCGTCAAAGGTCACAGGTCGTCACAGGTCACAACAGGTCACCACAGATCACAGGTCATCGCAGGTCACCATAGGTCACAGGTCACCACAGGTCACCACAAGTCACCACAAGTCACAGGTCGTCACAGGTCATCACAGGTCACCACAGGTCACCACAGGTCACCACAAGTCACAGGTCGTCACAGGTCACCACAGGTCACCACAGGTCATCACAGGTAAACACAGGTCACCACAGGTCATCACAGGTAAACACAGGTCACCACAGGTCACAGGTCATCACAGGTCACCACAGGTCACAGGTTGTCACAGGTCGTCACAGTTCACCACAGGTCATCGCAGGTCACCACAGGTCACAGGTCGTCATAGGTCACCACAGGTCATCGCAGGTCACCACAGATAAACACAGGTCACCATAGGTCACAGGTCGTCACAGGTCACCACAGGTAAACACAGGTCACCATAGGTCACAGGTCGTCACAGGTCACCACAGGTAAACACAGGTCACCATAGGTCACAGGTCGTCACAGGTCACCACAGGTCTCAGGTCACAGGTCGTCACAGGTCACCACAGGTCACAGGTCGTCACAAGTCACCACAGGTCACAGGTCACCACAGGTCACCACAGGTCACAGGTCGTCACAGGTCACCACAGGTCACCACAGGTCACAGGTCGTCATAGGTCACCACAGGTCATCGCAGGTCACCACAGATAAACACAGGTCACCATAGGTCACAGGTCGTCACAGGTCACCACAGGTAAACACAGGTCACCATAGGTCACAGGTCGTCACAGGTCACCACAGGTCTCAGGTCACAGGTCGTCACAGGTCACCACAGGTCACAGGTCGTCACAAGTCACCACAGGTCACAGGTCACCACAGGTCACCACAGGTCACCACAGGTCACAGGTCGTCACAGGTCACAGGTCACAGGTCGTCACAGGTCACAACAGGTCACCACAGGTCACAGGTCGTCACAGGTC
>NW_024645470.1:0-241 GCF_008729295.1 Plectropomus leopardus
CTGCCGTGAGGGGCAGTGTGGCAGACAATTGCGCATCGCCTATAAATGGACCAGGTCGGACCCGTCTCGTTCTTTCCGCTTCCTCTTCCTCCTTCACGGAGCCGACAGCGTGTGTGGTGGCGTCTCGCTGGTTTGCAGGTTAGATCTCCAAACAAAGCGCGGTGTTACCTGGAGCCGAGCTGTCTCCCTCGGGGCAGTGTGTGTGTGGTGCACTCTCTGCGGAGTCTGGGCTGTGCGCTTC
>NW_024645471.1:0-545 GCF_008729295.1 Plectropomus leopardus
AGTGTGGCAGACAATTGCGCATCGCCTATAAATAGACCAGGTCGGACTCGTCTCGTTCTTTCCGCTTCCTCTTCCTCCTTCACGGAGCCGACAGCGTGTGTGGTGGCGTCTCGCTGGTTTGCAGGTTAGATCTCCAAACAAAGCGCGGTGTTACCTGGAGCCGAGCTGTCTCCCTCGGGGCAGTGTGTGTGTGGTGCACTCTCTGCGGAGTCTGGGCTGTGCGCTTCCTCCTCCTGCCACGGTGACATCTCTGATCCTGCTCTCCGTACGCGGCCGTCACGCGCCGCTGTGAGCCTTGCTGCTGTCCTGGCTCTTTCTGTGTCCGGGCTAGTTCTGTGTCCGGGCTCTTCCTTTTGGCCTGGGTTTTTTTTCTTTTTTAGTTTCATCTTGGCTTCGGCGTTGTTTTGGCTCATGGCTGACCCCCTCTCGTCCATTCTGCGGGGGTAACTGTCCTCCGTGTGGCTCTTCGTGGGACTCCAGCCGCTTTGACTCGGCGCCCCGGGTCGGCCTGCATTTGACTCTCCGATCCGGCCCTGTTGACTGCA
>NW_024645472.1:0-389 GCF_008729295.1 Plectropomus leopardus
ACTTTATAGTGTAATTTGTTGAAAAAAAGGTCTAAAAAGTCAATATTTTGAGTGTTTCGGGCCAAAGTTTCGTATGGAGAAAAACGCCATACTATAGCTCAGGGAAAGATGTTCAAAAAAGCGATCTCTCCAAATACTAAAAAAAGTCATTGAACAGCATTTTCGGGCTGTTCATAGTATAGCCTGTTGAAAAAATGGTCTAAAAAGTCAATATTTTGAGTGTTTTAGGCCAAAGTTTAGTATGGAGTAAAAGTCCATACTATAGCTCAGGGAAAAAAGGTCAAAAAAGTGATCTTTCGAAACGCTGAAAAAAGTCATAGAACAGCATGTTCGGGCTGTTTATAGTGTAATCTGTTGAAAAAATGGTTTATAAAGTCAATATTTTGAGC
>NW_024645473.1:0-289 GCF_008729295.1 Plectropomus leopardus
GGGAGCCCCGGGGAGAGTTCTCTTTTCTTTGTGAAGGGCAGGGCGCCGTGGAATGGGTTCGCCCCGAGAGAGGGGCCCGTGCCCTGGAAAGCGTCGCGGGTCCGGCGGCGTCCGGTGAGCTCTCGCTGGCCCTTGAAAATCCGGGGGAGAAGGTGTAAATCTCGCGCCAGGCCGTACGCATATCCGCAGCAGGTCTCCAAGGTGAACAGCCTCTGGCATGTTAGATCAAGGGAGGTACGGGAAGTCGGCAAATCAGATCCGTAACTTCGGGATAAGGATTGGCTCTAAG
>NW_024645474.1:0-272 GCF_008729295.1 Plectropomus leopardus
TTGGTAGCACCATATGGTTAAGCTTTGGTTGTATAAAGCTGGGCTTTTGGAAACACAAAATTTTTTACCATTTTCTGACGTTTTAAAGACAAAAAATAAATCAAGTGATCAAGAAAATAATCAACAAATTAATCAATGACGAAAATAATCTTTAGTTGTGAGTTGCAAAAATGTCATTGTCAAGGAAAGGCAATATTTAATATTGAGGAAAGATATATAGCGTGAGGATACACACACACGCACACACACACACACACACACACACACACACA
>NW_024645475.1:0-444 GCF_008729295.1 Plectropomus leopardus
AAATATTGCAAAAATAGGCAAAAAACAGCGTAAAATGGCATGTCGAAAAAATGACCCAAAGACCAAGGCTATAGTATGGAAAAAGTTCAAAAAATGACATCTCCCAAAAACACCTCAAAACAGCTGGAAACTGCACAAAATAGCATGCTGAATAACACCATGGTATAAAATATTGCAAAAAAGGGCAAAAAACAGCGTAAAATGGCATGTCGAAAAAATGACCCAAAGACCAAGGCTATAGCATGGAAAAAGTTCAAAAAATGACATGTTCCGAAAACACCTCAAAACAGCTGGAAACTGCATAAAATAGCATGCTGAATAACGCCATGGTATAAAATATTGCAAAAATAGGCAAAAAACAGCGTAAAATGGCATGTCGAAAAAATGACCCAAAGATCAAGGCTATAGTATGGAAAAAGTTCAAAAAATGACATCTCCCAAAAA
>NW_024645476.1:0-282 GCF_008729295.1 Plectropomus leopardus
AGCTTACAGCACAGGAGATCTTAACAATCAGCACAGTTTTAAGAACACACCTCATAGTATAGTCTGTCATCAAAAATCATTGAAAACAATTCATAGGATAGTATGTCAACACAAATCTGGAAAAACATGTATTCAATCAATCAATCAACCATTTATTCCAGACTCAAGGTCCATATAAAAAAAAGACAAAACATCACGTAAATAAAATAAAATCATGTCATAAAAGTAGTTCAATCAACGCCAACAAAGAGACACCAGTGTCTCCACAGCTGTTGTGCGATA
>NW_024645477.1:0-211 GCF_008729295.1 Plectropomus leopardus
TCTCTTTTCTTTGTGAAGGGCAGGGCGCCCTGGAATGGGTTCGCCCCGACAGAGGGGCCCGTGCCCTGGAAAGCGTCGCGGTTCCGGCGGCGTCCGGTGAGCTCTCGCTGCCCCTTGAAAATCCGGGGGAGAAGGTGTAAATCTCGCGCCAGGCCGTACCCATATCCGCAGCAGGTCTCCAAGGTGAACAGCCCCTGGCATGTTAGATCAA
>NW_024645478.1:0-748 GCF_008729295.1 Plectropomus leopardus
GTGAAAATGTGGAAACCTAAATGCAGATCATTATCATGTTTTATGGAATTGCCCTATTCAAAAAAATTGGAAAAAGATACATAATACTGTACAATATATTTTCAGACGTCAACTGCCCCTGGAGAGTAAAACTCTTTTTTGGACTCATACCTCAAGAATGGGTGAAAAGACACAAATATTTATTTTATATATTGCTGGTAGCAGGTAAAAAGGCCCTTACAAGGAAATGGCTATTGCAGACGAGCCCTACCTGAAAGACATGGATGGACATTACAATGGACATTTATGAAATGGAGAGGATCACAGCGCATGTTGATTGTAATTTGGAATTATTCAGGTCACGCTGGGAAAGATGAGTTAACTATGTAACACCCCACAGGCGAGACTTTGTTTTTATACACCTATAATGACAAGGTGATGAACAGATCACTCCCCATGTGTTGTACATTTTTTAGTGTTCCTTTTACGTTTCTGTCGAAAATTCTAAAAATGTGGCATTTTATACACATACAAAGACTGTACAAAGCTTTTGAAATCAATGTAAGAGATGGTATATGATGCTAAATGCTAATAAAAAGTATATATTAAAAGAAAATAAAAAAAAAGAGCAATAAAGGCTTGCAAGATTTGTGGTGCTGTATTCCAATGGCGCAGGGCAAAGGAAACTGGTCGCTCCTTGTTGTCTTTACAGGGGTGGTGGGTCACCACTAATTGGCTGTTTGGCTCCTGTGCTTGAATGTTAGCTGGC
>NW_024645479.1:0-320 GCF_008729295.1 Plectropomus leopardus
GCCGCGAGGCGTCCAGTGCGGTAACGCAAACGATCCCGGAGAAGCTGACGGGAGCCCCGGGGAGAGTTCTCTTTTCTTTGTGAAGGGCAGGGCGCCCTGGAATGGGTCCGCCCCGAGAGAGGGGCCCGTGCCCTGGAAAGCGTCGCGGTCCCGGCGGCGCCCGGTGAGCTCTCGCTGGCCCTTGAAAATCCGGGGGAGAAGGTGTAAATCTCGCGCCAGGCCGTACCCATATCCGCAGCAGGTCTCCAAGGTGAACAGCCTCTGGCATGTTAGATCAAGGGAGGTACGGGAAGTCGGCAAATCAGATCCGTAACTTCGGG
>NW_024645480.1:0-994 GCF_008729295.1 Plectropomus leopardus
CACACAACAACAGCAACAATAACAACAACAACAACACACAGTCAGAGCCACACAACAACAGCAACAATAACAACAACAACAACACACAGTCAGAGGCACACAACAACAGCGACAATAACAACAACAACAACAACACACAGTCAGAGGCACACAACAACAGCAACAATAACAACAACAACAACAACAACAACAACACACAGTCAGAGGCATGTGAACATCAACATACAGTCAGATGTATGTAAACAACGCCACACAACAACAGCAACAATAACAACAACAACAACACACAGTCAGAGCCACACAACAACAGCAACAATAACAACAACAACAACACACAGTCAGAGGCACACAACAACAGCGACAATAACAACAACAACAACAACACACAGTCAGAGGCACACAACAACAGCAACAATAACAACAACAACAACAACAACAACAACACACAGTCAGAGGCATGTGAACATCAACATACAGTCAGATGTATGTAAACAACAACAAACACACAGTTAGAGATACACAACAACAACACACTGTCAGAGGTACACAACAACAACTACTACAACAACAACAACAACAACAACACACAGACAGAGATACACAACAACAACACACAGTCAGGGGTACACAAAACACCACACAGTCAGAGGCAGGTTAACAACAACATACAGTCAGGGGTACATAAACAACAACAACAACAACACACAGTCAGAGGCAGGTAAACAAAAACAACAACCAGTAAGAGGCAAGTAAACAACAACACACAGTCAGTCAGGTCAACAACAACAACACACAGTCAGAGCCACACAACAACAGCAACAATAACAACAACAACAACACACAGTCAGAGGCACACAACAACAGCGACAATAACAACAACAACAACAACACACAGTCAGAGGCACACAACAACAGCAACAATAACAACAACACACAGTCAGAGGCAGGTGAACATCAACATACAGTCAGATGTATGTAAACAACAACAAACACA
>NW_024645481.1:0-433 GCF_008729295.1 Plectropomus leopardus
AGAGAGGGAGACACAGAGAGACACAGAGAAAAAGCACAGTTGAGACACAAAAGGTAAAAATAAAAAATAAAGCAGGAAATAACAGTAACTAGAAACAAGGAAAAACTAGAAAACAAACCCCCCAAACCATAACCATATTACAATGGTTTTTTTTTCCAACATTCTATAATATGAATTGTCTTAAACGTGCTATTTTTTGTACATTTCAGGTGTTTTTTGGACATGTAATATTTTTTACATTTTTTGGATATACTAAACTATTACGTTTTGGTCATTTTTTTCCCACATGCTACAGTGCCTTGCGAAAGTATTCGGCCCCCTTGAACCTTTCAACCTTTCACCACATTTCAGGCTTCAAACATAAAGAAATAAAATTTTAATTTTTTGTCAAGAATCAACAACAAGTGGGACACAATCGTGAAGTGGAACGAAA
>NW_024645482.1:0-212 GCF_008729295.1 Plectropomus leopardus
CTTACCTAACTGAGCTGCTTTTACCTTATCAACCCTCGCGGACCCTGTGGTCCTCCGGCACTGGCCTTTTAACCATACCACAAGTTAGCTCTAAAAGAAATGGGGAGGCGGGTTTCAGTTACTATGGCCCCCGTCTGTGGAACAGCCTCCCGGAGAACCTCAGGATCACAGACAGTGTTGAGGTTTTTAAAAAGAGGCTCAAGACCCATCTT
>NW_024645483.1:0-206 GCF_008729295.1 Plectropomus leopardus
TGAGGTGTTTTCAGCTGTTTTTGGGACATGTCAAATTTGACTTTTTTTGCCATACTATAGCCTTGCTGTTTTGTCATTTTTTCAACATGCTATATTATGGATTTTTTGACCATATTTGCACGCTTTAATGCTATAGCGTGTCTCAGCACATTATTCTATGCTGATTTGTCAAATTTTGACATTGTTGCCATACTATAGTCTTGCTT
>NW_024645485.1:0-318 GCF_008729295.1 Plectropomus leopardus
CTACTGTTTCAAAATGTTAAAGACTGCATCATAGTTCAACATCTGTCTCTGCACTGTCAAGATCGTATGTGATGCTGCACACATCATTTCCAATGTGGAGGCCAAGTGGCCTGGATCTGTTCATGACTCAAGGATTTATCGTGAGTCTAACCTGAGCAACAGACTGCAACGTGGTAAGCAGCCTAAAGATTTTCAAAATATAATTCACTAGTCTCCCTCCTTAAATATACTCTAATGCAGGCATGTCAAACTGGTCCACAGGGGGGGCGGCGTGGCTGCAGGTTTTTGTGCCAACCAACCAAGAGCACACAGTTTGAC
>NW_024645486.1:0-303 GCF_008729295.1 Plectropomus leopardus
AAGACTGCATCATAGTTCAACATCTGTCATTCTCTGCACTGTCAAGATCGTATGTGATGCTGCACACATCATTTCCAATGTGGAGGCCAAGTGGCCTGGATCTGTTCATGACTCAAGGATTTATCGTGAGTCTAACCTGAGCAACAGACTGCAACGTGGTAAGCAGCCTAAAGATTTTCAAAATATAATTCACTAGTCTCCCTCCTTAAATATACTCTAATGCAGGCATGTCAAACTGGTCCACAGGGGGGGCGGCGTGGCTGCAGGTTTTTGTGCCAACCAACCAAGAGCACACAGTTTGAC
>NW_024645487.1:0-411 GCF_008729295.1 Plectropomus leopardus
TACCACGACTTTAGTACTGTAGTACTAGTAATGAAAAACCGATAAAATGTCATAATATAAGTAAGTAATCATGGAAAAAGGTCATAGTATAGTATGTAGACTATAGTTGACTTTGTCCGAATCATGGTAAAGTAAGTCGTCCGAAATCATGAAAAGACGTCATAGAATAGTATGTCGTCCAAAATCATTACAAAAAAAAAAAAACATAGTTTGTCATCCAAAATCATGAAAAAATTTCATAGTATAGTATGTCGTCCAGAATAATCAAAAAATGTCATAGTATAGTATTTCGTCCTTAATCCTGAAAAAATGTCATAGTATAGTATGTCGTCCGAAATCATGTAAAAAAAAAAAAACCATCATAGTATAGTATGTCCTCCAAAATCATGTAAAAACATGATAGTATAGTAT
>NW_024645488.1:0-251 GCF_008729295.1 Plectropomus leopardus
TTATTTTGAGATACTTAGCCCCTTTTGAGAAATGTTCTCATTATTTTGTGACTCTAAATAATTATTCTGACATACTAAATCCTTATTTTGAGGAAGTTTCTAACTGTTTTGAGAGAACAGATAACTATTTTGAGTAACTCATTATTTTGAGACACAAAAAATATTAAAATATTAAGAGATATTAAGTCTTTTTTATCCTAAGTGTCTTTTTTGTATACTAATTCCTTATTTTGAGTAAGTTTTTCATTGTT
>NW_024645489.1:0-361 GCF_008729295.1 Plectropomus leopardus
AAAGGCAGAGCCCCCGGTATATTTCCATCCAATCCACTCCAGTCCTTCCCCTGCAGGCTGTCTGATCCAAGCTGTAGTGTAGAACAACCTCAATTGTCGTTTTTTTTTTTCTACGAAACCTCTTTGTCAGATAAATCAGATGACGATTTATACAATCAGGTCAACAGACTATTACCTTTCTTTGTTATTAATGTGGGGGAGCTTTGACAAAACTTGTCAACATTAACTACTTTTAGGCTCATGTATGTGTGTTGAGGATGTTGGACTAAAATTTATTTCTTTGAATGAGTTCAGACTTGTTTTGGCATGTTTGATTTTTGTACAGCATTACTCCTTCCTCTCTTTTTGTACAGCTGCTCAA
>NW_024645490.1:0-429 GCF_008729295.1 Plectropomus leopardus
AGCAGTCTGTCCTCTGGAGTGGTCCCTGTGAATTTTAAACACGCTTTCGTGCAACCCCTGATTAAAAAACCTCGACTGGATCCTGCTGTTATGAGTAATTTTAGGCCCATTTCTAAATTGTCCTTCCTCACCAAAATCTTAGAGAAGATCGTCTACTCTCAGCTCATGGACTTTTTAAGTGAACATAATGTTCTTGAGATCTTCCAATCTGGTTTTAAAAGTCTGCATAGCACAGAGTTGGCCCTTTTAAAAGTTTTTAATGATATTTTCTTAGCTACTGACTCTGGTCACTGCGTTATCCTGGTGCTCTTGGATCTAACTGCAGCATTCGATACAGTGGACCGTGACATACTGATTGCTCGTTTGGAGCAGTGCGTGGGAACAGTGGCACGGCTCTGGAATGGTTCAGGTCCTACCTGTCCCATCGGA
>NW_024645491.1:0-3026 GCF_008729295.1 Plectropomus leopardus
GGTGTGCAGGTTAATTAGTCTCCTTTGTGCAGCCTTTAGAAAATAATAAAGGCTGTTAGCTGAGACCCTGAGGCTGGCACTCATTTTAAGGTCATTTCAGTGAAATGTCCACTTGAGCTGTGCAGAAAATGTTATTTCTTATGAGTTGAAAGTTATATAAAAAATACCCTATTTCTTCGCTAGAAGTGTCTCTATCACTGATAATAAACTTAATAGTATACCAGGTGCCCCCCCAACCATTTTCTAATTCCTAAAAAAGAATAAAGTCACTAATTCTGGGAATCGTCTTTGTATTTTTAGTATGAATAATGTGCCAGAGTGTATAAAACAGCATCGAAATAGAGCTTGTTTATCAAAAGAAAAGAGGAGGACCCCCACCCCCCCACAGAGATCCTAAGCCCCTAACATCCTGAAATCCTAAAAATGTCCTAAAATCTGAGAAATGTCCTTAAATCCTGGAGATGTCCCATTGCCCTAAAATCATAGAAAAGCCCTCAAATCCAAGAAATCTCCTAAAATCCCAGAAATGTCAGAAAATCCAAGAAACATTCTGAAATTTCAGAAATGTCCTAAAATCTTGGAGATGTTCTAAAATGGATGAAATGTCCCTGAATCAGCTGCCCATTCAACCTGCATTTTTCTGCAACTCTCGTCAAAAATTGAACGCATGATGAAGTGGTGTGCAGGTTAATTAGTCTCCTTTGTGCAGCCTTTAGAAAATAATAAAGGCTGTTAGCTGAGACCCTGAGGCTGGCACTCATTTTAAGGTCATTTCAGTGAAATGTCCGCTTGAGCTGTGCAGAAAATGTTATTTCTTATAAATTATTCCATAAGATTCTCAATATCAGTGATACTCAGTTTATAGCCGGTGGGCCAAATCTGGCCCCTGATGGGGTGCAGTGTGGCCCCCCAACAATATTCTACATCCCCAAAAGGTGATTTTGTATTTTTAGTATGCATAAGGTGCCAGAGTGGATAAAACAACATCAAAATAAAGCTTGTTTATCAAAAGAAAAGAGGACCCCCCCCCCCCCCCCCCCCCCCCCCCCAACAGAGGTACCAAGTCCCTAATATCCTGAAATCCCAGAAACGTCCTAGAAATGTCCTAAAATCATAGAAACTTCCTAAAACCCGCAAAATGTCCTAAACCCTGAGAGATGTCCTAAAATCCTGGAGACTTCCTAAAGTCAGAGAAACGTCCCAAATTCCTCGACATGTCCTAAAATCGTAGAAATGCCCTTTAAATCCAAGAAATGTCCTAAAATTCAAGAAATGTCCTTAAATCCTAAACTCCCAGAAATGTGTGCTCTCATTCTCCGTGGTGTCTCCGTCGATGTCTGCTCTCATTCTCTGCCAGTGTCTCTGAATGTCTGCTCCGCCAGTGTCTTCAAATGTCCGCTATGCCGGTCTCCGCCGGTATCTCCGAATGTCCATTTCGCTATCATTCTCCGCTGGTGTCTCCGCCAATGTCTACATGAACTGTGCAGAAAATGTTATTTCTTTGAAGCAGAAAGTCATTTTACACAGAGACCACGCTATTAAGCTGCCGATGTCCTTTATTTGTATCACTTTTCCAAGAACCAAACAATGGCAGCATCACGCAGCTCCATTTTTGGATTTTAGACAGCATGCAGGCATCACATAAGCAAAAGAGGCGTGACAGTTGACATAACAGCATCTGCCAGTCAACAAATCTTAAAGGAAAAAAATTGCCAAAAAGAAATTTTTTAAAAAATCATCAGGAATCAGGAAGAAAACAGAAGCGCCAAAAAGACAAAAAATGCCATCAGTCTTTAAAAATCATCCAAAATGTGTTTGGTGGTAACAATAAATACATAACACAGCCATTTAAAGTTGTATGTCCCACCCTGTCTCACATTTTTCATAATTTCATATTTTTTTCAAAAAATATAAAAGGGTTTTCGGGGTGAATAAAGTGCCTGAAAGGTGCATGAAATTTTGCACAATAAAGAAATGGAGAAGACCAAAATACATAATGCACCAAACTGCAGTGTAAAAATGCTTGCTTTAAGTAAAACGACGTAATGCCTGGATAAATAGACATGCGGTACTTTGCATTTTGATTGCGCAGCAGGGGACCATAGTGCGCATGTTTTGGCGCAACAGGCAGAGAGATGTGCACGGGGCAGCAGGCGCAGACTGGCACCATGACGCCACCAGATTGATAACGTCCAGTTACATTAAACATTTATCCTCTTTTCTCCATCTCTTTTCCCTTTAGTTAACTTGTGCTCCGATCCATCACCCTCCAGCCCATCTGTCGCTGATAGCTGCAACACTTTGAATAAATTCCTCGCGATAAACAAAGCGGTTAACATCTCATGAATGCACCTTTTTTACACCCCTCACACAGATTGTGGGGAAACTTTAGGGCCGCTGAAGTAACCAGTGTAAAGAAATCTGTGCTGGGACACTCCCTCCGAGCTTCCACTTCATTACCGGCATTGTGGTCGGGAGCGCGCAATCTGTGCGGCCGGCTCCGCCCGGCCCCGCCAGCTTTCTAATGAGTTTCCAATGATGATTTAAAAGCTCGCAGGATCGTTTTCTCTCCGATCTCCTCCCACCTCCCCTCTCATTCTTCCTTTCACCGCTTTTCAGTCTCATCCGCTTTTGTCCGGAGCTGTTTCCATCACCAGAGCGCGAGTCAGGGAGGTCAGGAGGAGCGCACACAAAGATTCACACATCGGGCCTCAATAAAGGGACGATATATGGAGGAGTTACACGTTACCAAGTTTGGCCCCGGCCTCAGTGGAAGAATGAGAGGCTTGTGTCTGCTCTGTGGTGTTATTAGCGCCAAAGAGGAGTCACAAAAGCCCCGAATCTAAACATGAGTGTATCTATACCATCACAAAACTTTTTTACAGTTTCTGGCTACATTAATGGTGTAGTTTTAGTAGTTTAGGCAATTTTTATTTTTGACAGCCCAGCAGGTTTGGAAGACATGCACCTAAAACTTTGAAAGAAAGAAAAAAGAAAAGTGACCAAAAGAACCCCCCCAGACACAG
>NW_024645492.1:0-508 GCF_008729295.1 Plectropomus leopardus
CCTGCAGCTAACGCCTCCACCTGCAGATTCCAGCAGACAGCTTCAAAACAACGTCCCTCTAAAGGGTTTGTCAGCAACCTGCAGGTGCCGCCTCCACCTGCAGGTTCTGGCAAACCGCTCCCAAAAACCTCCACCTATAACCTCTGTCAGTGACCTGCAGCTTCCGCCTCCACCTGCAGGTTCTGGCAGACCGCTTGAAAACAATCTCCATCTAAAGTGTCAGTCACTAACCTGCAGCTGTCACCTCCAACTGCAGATTATGGCAGAACGCTTTTACAAAACCTCACCTACAGCCTCTGTCATTAACCTGCAGCTGCCACCTCCACCTGCAGATTCTGGCAGACTGCTGCCAAAAAACACCACCTAAAGCCTCTGTCATTAACCTGCAGGTGCCGCCTCCACCTGCAGATTCTGGCAGTCTGCTGCCAAAAAACACCACCTATAACCTCTGTCATTAACCTGCAGGTGCCGCCTCCACCTGCAGATTCTGGCAGACCGCTGCCATAAA
>NW_024645493.1:0-226 GCF_008729295.1 Plectropomus leopardus
CTTGGTGCTGGGCAATTACAAAAGTCCTTCTCTTTTCAAGTATTGTGATGACATAAATACTATGAATTTTTTTCATTTCATCATTTTGATGACATACTATGATTTTTTCCCCATTTTAAGACATAATACACTGTGTGTTTAAATAAGATAGTTGAGGCCCTGTTTGAGGGGAAGGAGAGTGTTAGGAGATTTCAGAGACAATCAGCTATAAGCAAGTTTATAAGTT
>NW_024645494.1:0-437 GCF_008729295.1 Plectropomus leopardus
ACAAATCATGACGAACCTTCTCTCTGTCTGGCACCGTGTATAAAACCAAACTTCTTGAGAAATCTGTGTAAACTTTGTCCAAGTGAATCCATTTAATGCAGATTAAATGTGTTGGAGTTTACCTGTTAGCATGTGTGACTTAAGAGACACACAGACACACTTACTGTGGCAGCCAAGCTCGGTCTGTGTCAATTTATAGGCCTTTACATCTGAACAGGTCATCAGGTCACGAGGATTGTGTGTGTGTGTGAGTGTGTGTGTGTGTGTGTCTGACTGTAGTGTGAGCTGCTAAGTGGATTGTGTCCACTCTCTGCTGTCCTTAGGGAGCATATAAGTCCTCTGGGTCTAGAGGAGAGCAGATGGGAGAAATATAAGAATGAAAAATATACCCTAACAGATTTGTGAATCAAAGATAAAACATTCTCTGAGGCTTTGCC
>NW_024645496.1:0-202 GCF_008729295.1 Plectropomus leopardus
GGTCCAACAGATGGCAACCACGCTGACACAGCACGCCGCCCCAGCTGGAAGTTCCGCTCAACCGGCTCCCAGTTCCACTCCATCGCCCAGCTCCGCTCCAGAACCCCGGGTGGGCGCGCCAGAACGGTATGCCGGAGATCCAGAGGGGTGCAACGCGTTCTTGACGAACTGTTCCATCTTGTTTGCTCTGCAGCCACACACA
>NW_024645497.1:0-278 GCF_008729295.1 Plectropomus leopardus
TCTACCGTGGCTGGAGAGCTGGAAACCCCGTAGCTCGACGAGCCGACGTGTGTGAGCGTCGTCGGGGATTGCGCTGAATCGTGGTCGAGGACAGGCAGTGGATCCGAAGCCGGGAAAACAGTCCGAGAGAACAACGGTACCGTCGAGGAGCAGGCAGGAGGATCGTCGTGGTCGAGTGGGGAGGTCTTTGCCAGTGAAGCCGTCAGATTTCCGGAACGCCGAAACGAAGCCCGTGGTCGGGGACAGAAGGCAGGTAGGTACACGGGGAGTCAGGCACG
>NW_024645498.1:0-205 GCF_008729295.1 Plectropomus leopardus
CGGCTGAGGCTCGTCAGTCTGCCTCTGCCTTGGAAAGAGCTCTCACCTTGTTGGCTAATCAGGTCCAACAGATGGCAACCACGCTGACACAGCACGGCGCCCCAGCTGCAAGTTCCGCTCAACCGGCTCCCAGTTCCACTCCATCGCCCAGCTCCGCTCCAGAACCCCGGGTGGGCGCGCCAGAACGGTATGCCGGAGATCCAGA
>NW_024645499.1:0-201 GCF_008729295.1 Plectropomus leopardus
GGGAACGGGCTTGGCAGAATCAGCGGGGAAAGAAGACCCTGTTGAGCATGACTCTAGTCTGGCACTGTGAAGAGACATGAGAGGTGTAGAATAAGTGGGAGGCCTCGGCCGCCGGTGAAATACCACTACTCTTATCGTTTTTTCACTGTCCCCGGAGCGGGTCACGCCCGGCGGGGCCGGGCGCTTGACACCAGAAGCGAG
>NW_024645500.1:0-210 GCF_008729295.1 Plectropomus leopardus
TTCTACGGGCGGTTGGTCGGTACACCTCCACGGCCAACCGTCGCCGCGCCCGGGCTCCCTCCTACCAGGTGGGCCAAAAGGTCTGGTTGTCAACAAAGGACCTCCCGCTGAGGGTGGAGTCCCGGAAGCTGGCTCCAAAGTTCAGCGGTCCGTTCCCCATAGAGAAGGTCATCAACCCTGTGGCAGTTCGGCTGAAACTGCCCCGCTCCA
>NW_024645501.1:0-209 GCF_008729295.1 Plectropomus leopardus
TCTTCTACGGGCGGTTGGTCGGTACACCTCCACGGCCAACCGTCGCCACTCCCGGGCTCCCTCCTACCAGGTGGGCCAAAAGGTCTGGTTGTCAACAAAGGACCTCCCGCTGAGGGTGGAATCCCGGAAGGTGGCTCCAAAGTTCATCGGTCCGTTCCCCATAGAGAAGGTCACCAACCCTGTGGCAGTTCGGCTGAAACTGCCCCGCT
>NW_024645503.1:0-227 GCF_008729295.1 Plectropomus leopardus
TTCGGTGGAGGCCTACATTCGGCGCTGCCGTCAGACCTGGTGCCGGGCCACAGCGACTCTTCTACGGGCGGTTGGTCGGTACACCTCCACGGCCAACCGCCGCCGCTCCCGGGCCCCCCCCTACCAGGTGGGCCAAAAGGTCTGGTTGTCAACAAAGGACCTCCCGCTGAGGGTGGAATCCCGGAAGCTGGCCCCAAAGTTCATCGGTCCGTTCCCCATAGAGAAGG
>NW_024645504.1:0-288 GCF_008729295.1 Plectropomus leopardus
GCGGTTGGTCGGTACACCTCCACGGCCAACCGTCGCCGCCCCCGGGCTCCCTCCTACCAGGTGGGCCAAAAGGTCTGGTTGTCAACAAAGGACCTCCCGCTGAGGGTGGAATCCCGGAAGCTGGCTCCAAAGTTCATCGGTCCGTTCCCCATAGAGAAGGTCATCAACCCTGTGGCAGTTCGGCTGAAACTGCCCCGCTCCATGAGGGTCCACTCCACGTTCCACGTCTCCAGGGTCAAGACGGTTCGGGAGTGTCCCCTGCAGCCGGCCTCTCAACCTCCCCCGCCT
>NW_024645505.1:0-303 GCF_008729295.1 Plectropomus leopardus
CGAGGCACATCTGCATACATCTTGCGTGGCTAGCATCACTTGAGAATATGGATGGACGTACTCAAAACTTCCATTTAACAGTTTTTACAAGCAAAAAAAATGCCATGCAGGTTTTAGGTTTTATTTTTGAGGATTTAAAGTTTTTTTTTCTATTGGGAAAAGAATATTAAAACAAAAATGTTATTTTTTTTTTAAAAAAGGAATAAAGTTTCATCATCATTGAATGATGCCTTTTCAGAGCCAATATTTGCATAAGATGAAGCAAATAATTTAAAAATAGCTTTGCTGGTCCAAAGTCTTCTT
>NW_024645506.1:0-219 GCF_008729295.1 Plectropomus leopardus
GTGCGCATATGGTTTCCAGCCTCCGCTGTTTCCTGCTCAGGAGAAGGGGGCGGCCTACCCTTCGGTGGAGGCCTACATTCGGCGCTGCCGTCAGACCTGGTGCCGGGGCAGAGCGACTCTTCTACGGGCGGTTGGCCGGTACACCTCCACGGCCAACCGCCGCCGCTCCCGGGCTCCCTCCTACCAGGTGGGCCAAAAGGTCTGGTTGTCAACAAAGGA
>NW_024645507.1:0-227 GCF_008729295.1 Plectropomus leopardus
TCAGTTCACTTCTGCGTTCTGGAGAGAGTTCTGCCGGCTCCTGGGGGTCTCAACCAGCCTGTCCTCGGGATATCACCCACAGTCCAACGGCCAGACCGAACGCCTGAATCAGGAGATGGAGACGGCGCTGCGATGTATGGCCGCCAACCAGCCAGCGTCCTGGTCATCTCAGCTATTATAGGTGGAGTTTGCTCATAACACCCTCATCTGTTCCGCCACTGGATTAT
>NW_024645508.1:0-562 GCF_008729295.1 Plectropomus leopardus
AGCACCTGTAACTGATCAATTTAAAAATGTATTTATTGTATATTTTAAATGACTTTTACAATTTGCATTGAGTTGGATATATCTACTGTTTTATAGAGTTTATTGTATTTAATAGTGTAGTTTATGTGCCTTGTATTGTCAGTTGTGTTGTCCTTGATATCTTGGTGTTTTGTTGTGGATCTTGTGTCTGATTGGAGTGGGACTACAGATGGAAATAGCTCTCTGGCCTTTCAGGGGTGCTTTGACTGTAAGAACTGGTCCGTCCTTCAGGAGCCACCCACAACCATCACCAAATCACAGATGTTGTATGCAGTTTCCAATCTTAATAACAACCCTCGGATCACCAAGGAATTGAAAAGTCTGCTTCAAGAGAAAAAGGCCAGTTTTAGTAATAGGAATAAAAATGCTTATGCTAAAATTATAAAATTTATTCGGGCTGTAGTTGCAAAAGCAAAACTCAAATGTAAGGAAAATAAATTCTATGAGACTGACCTTAAATCTGTCTAGAATGGTATGAAATTGACAAAGTAACAACTCCTTTCCTCCTTGAATGGTTATGTTT
>NW_024645509.1:0-345 GCF_008729295.1 Plectropomus leopardus
TCTTTAACTAAACAGAAATATGTTGTATCCGATTACTCGATTAATCGATGGAATTTTCAGTAGAATACTCGATTACTAAAATATTCGATAGCTGCAGCACTACTCGTCTCTGTACTTTCTGGCAAATGCCAGCCTGGCCCTCCTATTCTTCTTGCTGATGAGAGGTTTGCATCTTCTGGTGTCGCCTCTGTATTTGTGTTCATGAAGTCTTCTGCGGACAGTGGACTGTGATACCTTCACTCCTGCCCTCCGGAGGTCGTTGCTGGTGTCAGTAACAGTCTTTCTTTACAGCTGTTTCTGTCGCTGTTTTCTTTGGTCTGCCCGTTCCACGTCTGTTACTTAGTA
>NW_024645510.1:0-258 GCF_008729295.1 Plectropomus leopardus
ATATCCACAAAACACACATGCATTAACAACAATTTTCATGTTAACATCATTTTAAAAGTTGTTTGCTGTATTGATTAATAAATACTTCATCCACCTGTCTTTTTAAAACAGTATGTGTATTTCTGCTAATACATTAATATAATACTCCGCCTCAAAGGTTGCTTGATCTAACCCTAAACTCTCAAACAGTTGCTCCACACCAGCATAACTCCATTTCTGATTTGACAGATAAATAAATGGCTTTCATAATCTCCACTG
>NW_024645511.1:0-286 GCF_008729295.1 Plectropomus leopardus
AACACACAAACACACAAACAAACAAACACACAAACAAACAAACAAACTAAAACACAAACAAACAAACAAACACACAAACAAACAGACAGACACAAACAGACACACAAACAGACAAACAAACAAACAGACACACAAACAGACACACAGACAAACAAACAAACAGACAGACACACAAACAGACAGACACACAAACAGACACACAAACAAACAGACAAACAAACACACAGACAAACAAACAGACACACAAACAAACACACAAACAAACAGACACATAAACAGACACACA
>NW_024645512.1:0-433 GCF_008729295.1 Plectropomus leopardus
TCTCACTTTGTAGAAGGTGGAGTGAACCCCAAACGGATCTCTGTACTGTAACACTGTTTTGCTTGTTGACAGACACTGAAAATGTTCACCCACAACTGCACACCAATACTCTCCTGTGTCTCTCAGTGAGACATTAGAGATAACCAAAGTACCACCATCACCGTTACTTATTCTACTTATCTCCCTTAAAGACATTATATCAACAACTCTGCCTTCTGTTCGGTTCGACTTGATGAACAATTCAACCCACCGACCCCTTTCCCGATCTTTACATCCGAGATTGACGTTTTCTCCCTCTGAGAAGAGCTCTACATCAGGAGGACCAAAGTTAGGACACACCAGGAGATAGTACTTTTTCTCACTGACAGGAGTTTTACAGACGTACACACCTGAGTGGTTTAACGTCAGTGATGAAACCACCAGAGAGTAGTTT
>NW_024645513.1:0-1450 GCF_008729295.1 Plectropomus leopardus
TTTCTTGTACGAAAGGTGCTATACAAATAAAGTTTATTATTATTATTTTTAATGATTATTATTCAGCCTTTGTTGGTAATAAATTGACTAATACTCATGAATATAACAC
This sequence comes from Plectropomus leopardus, assembly GCF_008729295.1. Taxonomy (NCBI): domain Eukaryota; kingdom Metazoa; phylum Chordata; class Actinopteri; order Perciformes; family Serranidae; genus Plectropomus; species Plectropomus leopardus. The sequence continues at coordinate 110 of NW_024645513.1, forward strand.
AGTCACAGTAACAGAGTCACAGTCACAGTCACAGAGTTACAGTCACAGAGTCACAGTCACAGAGTCACAGTCACAGAGTTACAGTCACAGAGTAACAGTCACAGAGTAACAGTCACAGAGTCACAGTCACAGAGTAACAGTCACAGAGTAACAGTCACAGAGTCACAATCACAGAGTTACAGTCACAGAGTAACAGTCACAGAGTCACAGTCACAGAGTCACAGTCACAGAGTTAAGTCACAGAGTCACAGAGTCACAGTCACAGAGTCACAGTCACAGAGTTACAGTCACAGAGTTACAGTCACAGAGTCACAGTCACAGAGTCACAGTCACAGAGTTAAGTCACAGAGTCACAGAGTCACAGAGTCACAGAGTCACAGAGTCACAGTCACAGAGTCACAGTCACAGAGTCACAGTCACAGAGTTACAGTCACAGAGTCACAGTCACAGAGTCACAGTCACAGAGTCACAGTCACAGAGTCACAGTCACAGAGTCACAGAGTCACAGTCACAGAGTCACAGAGTCACAGTCACAGAGTCACAGTAACAGTGTCACAGTCACAGAGTCACAGTAACAGTGTCACAGACACAGTCACAGAGTCACAGTAACAGTGTCACAGTCACAGAGTCACAGAGTCACAGTCACAGAGTGTCACAGTAACAGAGTCACAGTCACAGTCTCACAGTCACAGAGTCACAGTCACAGAGTGTCACAGTAACAGAGTCACAGTCACAGAGTCACAGTCACAGAGTCACAGTCACAGAGACACAGTCACAGAGTCACAGTCACAGAGTCACAGTCACAGAGTCACAGTCACAGAGTTACAGTCACAGAGTCACAGTCACAGAGTCACAGTCACAGAGTCACAGAGTCACAGTCACAGAGTCACAGAGTCACAGTCACAGAGTCACAGTAACAGTGTCACAGTCACAGAGTCACAGTAACAGTGTCACAGACACAGTCACAGAGTCACAGTAACAGTGTCACAGTCACAGAGTCACAGAGTCACAGTCACAGAGTGTCACAGTAACAGAGTCACAGTCACAGTCTCACAGTCACAGAGTCACAGTCACAGAGTGTCACAGTAACAGAGTCACAGTCACAGAGTCACAGTCACAGAGTCACAGTCACAGAGTGTCACAGTAACAGTGTCACAGTCACAGAGTCACAGAGTCACAGAGTCACAGAGTCACAGTCACAGAGTGTCACAGTAACAGAGTCACAGTCACAGAGTCACAGTAACAGTGTCACAGTCACAGAGTCACAGTAACAGCGTGTCACAGACGGCGCTATCAGGCGCTTTGTTTTGCCTTTGGAAGATAAGCGCGGGACGACTTGTC
>NW_024645514.1:0-236 GCF_008729295.1 Plectropomus leopardus
CTACCCTTCGGTGGAGGCCTACATTCGGCGCTGCCGTCAGACCTGGTCCCGGGCCAGAGCGACTCTTCTACGGGCGGTTGGTCGGTACACCTCCACGGCCAACCGTCGCCGCTCCCGGGCTCCCTCCTACCAGGTGGGCCAAAAGGTCTGGTTGTCAACAAAGGACCTCCCGCTGAGGGTGGAATCCCAGAAGCTGGCTCCAAAGTTCATCGGTCCGTTCCCCATAGAGAAGGTCA
>NW_024645515.1:0-408 GCF_008729295.1 Plectropomus leopardus
TATCATAAAAATATTAGTTTTTGTAAAATAAACTTATATGTAAAAATTAGTGCTGGGCCATTAACAGCGTTAACGTGCTGCGTTAACGCGGGATTCTTATCGCGCGATAAGGAAATTATCGCACGATAAACTATTCACTAAGTTGGGTCTATACAGTGAGCAAGGCACCAAATTCACTTTGTTGTTTAAGCGCGGATGTATACCTGGTCGAATTACGCGGAGGGGGCGTGAACAAGGCGGAAGCTGGTCTGCCTGAGTGACTGGAGTGATTGGCTCAAGCCGTGTCACAAAGCTACTGACTGTTAATGGTCTTCTTCATGACCTCTAATGTAGGCCCACAGTTCAGTTAGGGTCATGTTATCAGAGGGCGCAGCCTCTGATAACATGACCCTAACTGAACTGTGGGCC
>NW_024645516.1:0-243 GCF_008729295.1 Plectropomus leopardus
CCATAATAGCTGAGATGACCAGGACGCTGGCTGGTTGGCGGCCATACCTCGCAGCGCCGTCTCCATCTCCTGATTCAGGCGTTCGGTCTGGCCGTTGGACTGTGGGTGATATCCCGAGGACAGGCTGGTTGAGGCCCCCAGGAGCCGGCAGAACTCTCTCCAGAACGCAGAAGTGAACTGTGGTCCGGCTTCATGGCATCCCTTCTGATGTGGTCTCCGATCGCGGCCCTCAGTTCACTTCTG
>NW_024645518.1:0-422 GCF_008729295.1 Plectropomus leopardus
TTAGCATGTTGAAAAACTGGCGAAAAAATCGCATACTATAGTAAGGCGAAAAATGTCAAATTTTGAAATGCCCCAAAAATGGCGGAAAACAACATATTATAGCCTGTATAGTCGCGTCATAGCATACAAAGTGAAAAAAAAGCCAAAAAAGTCATAATTTAGCCTGTTGAAAAAACGCCCAAAAAATCACATACTATAGTAAGGTGAAAAATGTGAAATTTTGAAATGCCCCCACAATGGTGGAAAACAACATATTATAGCCTGTAGAGACGCGTCATCGTATACAAAGTCGAAAAAATGGCCAAAGACATCATAATTTAGCATGTTGAAAAACTGGCGAAAAAATCGCATACTATAGTAAGGCAAAAAATGTCCAATTTTGAAATGCCCCAAAAATGGTTGAAAACAACATATTATAGCCT
>NW_024645519.1:0-274 GCF_008729295.1 Plectropomus leopardus
AGGATTTCCAAAACATTTTAATTTGAAATTATTCTTTTGAACAACAGGGCCTAGAAATGATTCATCTGAAATACCTGCCATCTTATCCACACATACGATGTTGAATACCTACATAAGAATATGGAGAAATGTACTGACTTTGTCCTTGTCCTGTGTGCATGTAATTGTGTGTATAATGTGTGGCTCAGGTTGAATGACTCCTCCATGTGCCCTTTGCTCCTTGACTGCAGCTATAAATGGACTTCAGTGTGTGGATGAGATGTCTCGTACTTTT
>NW_024645520.1:0-650 GCF_008729295.1 Plectropomus leopardus
AGATTCAGTAACATTTCACTTACGTAAATATTGTCAAGATTTCAGATTCCAAAAGGTAGACAAGCACAGCACAACAAATAAACTCCAATAAAAAACATAAAATTACTTACACATAAAGATGAAACTGAACTGAAACGGAAAAATTCCACGAAATTCAATGCCATCTTCTCCTTCATGGTGATCTGCAGGTTATGCAGACTGAAAAGATCTGAGGTGGAGCTTAATTGAAAGTTTTTCCTGATTGGCTAGTGGCTTGATCACACTTTTGTGTCCTTGTGTGATTGGTTTAAACAGTGTCCTTGAGGCAGCAATGACATCACCTTTTTCGCTTACGAAAAAATATTTTATATCAAACCAAGTGTTGTAGTATGATCAGCAGCATCCAGTTGATGGCTACAGTAAATTTGGTGACACTACAGTGCATAAAAGTGGAGTTATTGAATTTTATTATTAATAAAAATTCCATAAAATTAAGATTTTAAAAAAAATATCAAACCAAGAGTTGTAGTATGATCAGCAGCATCCAGTTGATGGCTGTAGTGATTTTGGTGACACTACAGTACATAAAAGTGGAGTTATTGAATTTTATTATTAATAAAAATTCATAAAATTATGATTTTTTAAAAAAATATCAAACCAAGAGTTGTAGT
>NW_024645521.1:0-272 GCF_008729295.1 Plectropomus leopardus
AAATCCTGGCTACATGATTTGCTATTCCTACTTAAACTTGAGAAAATTAAATTCAGCCTTAGAGGCCGCCCTGAGAAATTTCATTCACACTGGAAACCACTACTTAATTATCTCGATAGGCTTCCTGCTACTGAAATGTCACCCTGATACACCTTGCCTCGCTCATTGACCCCCTCCCATCAGACATGACTTCCTACACTTAGATTAGTCCAGTAATAATGGACTGATATGGTGATGCGGGCAGCAAACAACTGTGTGATGTTATAATTTTT
>NW_024645522.1:0-477 GCF_008729295.1 Plectropomus leopardus
CATGATCTTATCATAATTGATCAGAAAGAAGAAGAATTCATCATTAACCACATCTTATGAGCCATTTATGTTGTCTACACCTGCAACAGTCCTACATTTCATCAAATCTTTAATTATTTTTTTCTGATCTTAAAATTCACATTTCAAATTTAAAATGTAGAAATTTTCCCCCCTTTTTCAGTTATTTACATGGCCCTAAGCCTCACCTGTGGGATGTACATTTTGCTCTCACATTAGTTCCCTATCTGCTGCACAACAGAAGCATTTCTAGACTGTTCTAAATGAATGGTCGAAATGTAGTTTTACACAGTGGGGATTTTCATCATAGTCGATGAGACAGAGGACAAAATGCATTTGTGGGCAATTTTACATGGATGCCTAAGATGTGGTTTCAGACAGCTCAGGTTCTAATCATAATCGATCAGAGAGGAGATCAATTCATCATTAACCACATCTTATGAGTCATTTATGTTGTCT
>NW_024645523.1:0-367 GCF_008729295.1 Plectropomus leopardus
TTTTTCACTAGGCTATACTGTAAACAGCCTCAACATGCTGTTCTATGACTTTTTTCAGCATTTGGAGCGATCACTTTTTTGACCATTTTTCCCTGTGCTATAGTATGACTTTTTTCGCCAAACTATACTTTGACCTAACCCATTCAAAATATTGACTTTTTGGACAGTTTTTTCAACTGGTCATTCTAAAATAGCTTCAACATGCTGTTCGATTACTTTTTTCAGCATTTGGAGCGATGACTTTTTGACCATTTTTCCCTGTGCTATAGTATGACTTTTTTCGCCAATCTATACCTTTACCTAAAGTTATCAAAATATTGACTTTTTGGACAGTTTTTTTCACTAGGCTATAATATAAACAGCCTCA
>NW_024645524.1:0-13852 GCF_008729295.1 Plectropomus leopardus
ACTTTTATCTGACTTTTTACTTAACTACTATTATATAACGTCTTTGCAAATTAAGATTTTTGCACACAAACCATAGGAAAATTCAAGCACAGCTGAAAAAATAAGTCAATTAATCAGATAATTAATTGCAGACAATTTTTATTATCGTGTAAGTCATTTTTCATGCAAAAAACTTGCTTTGTTTCACTTTATTTGTTTCAGTTATTTTAATTTTTAAATGTCTTTAAACTTTTTTTCATGTTTACTTTTAATACTTTTTACAGTGTGGTATTAGGAATTTTAACTCAGGCTTAGTCTAAGTAAAGGATCTGATTACTTCCTGCTGCTGCCACTGCAAATATTTTGTTATTATTGTTTTTTTGTTTTTGATTTTCCTGTAACACCAGTACTAACACTCTGGGAAATCAGATTTACTCTGTTTAAATTTATTCAACAGTTGGCTTATGTCAGTTTTACTACTGTAGGAGTTCTTCTCACAATATTTTTTGGTATGTTGTCTCCAGTGTTGGTCATGTGCCAGAGTCTGCACCCAGCACAGGAACTGCCCATCTGTAGTGTTTGGTGGGCATTACCTTTGCTTACAGCTGACTTACGATCAGTGGGATTCAACATTAAGCACAGATGGTCAGAGCAGATTTGGATGGTTGATGTGCATCCAGGGCTGACTTTTTTTCTTTTACTTTTTTATCCTAACAGAAAATTAAGAGAATATTATAAGTGAAATTTAAGACAGTATTGCAGCATGAGACCCATTGAATCTTATTCATGATTGCAATATGGCTTGATCACAACATGTTTACATTCCTTCAGCCCACTAGCTGAAAGTTAACTGTTACAATAACGAAATGTGGCAACTGAGCCTATTCTTCAAAACAACAAAAAATCATAAAACTGTTTATAATTCACCTTTTTGGAACAAAACCACGTACAACTACCAACATATTGTGACAAGTTATATTATCAAAAGTAGAAATATAAAAGCTCAGATCCTTGGAGAGCTGCATTGCCTTAAATGTTCCACTACTCTACAGTACCTAGCACTGTCATTTATTCAACCATTACCATTAACCATAACAAAGCACAACAGCTTGAACACAACAACATAGACGTGTAAAAGTAATAACATGTAAAAATACTTGTGTGACATTTGAAAGATTGACTAAAAGAAAAAGTGGAGCCATCAGTGAGTTGGCTGGTTTTCAGTGGTGTTACTGATATTAGGTGTAACTGCGAACTGAAGAATGCAGCACATGCCCACAGTAATGCCCACAGGTAATCTCATGCCTTTTCTAACTCAAATTGGAAATGCTTGAACTTGAGTGGGGATGTCTGTAAGCAATACAAATCAAGTAAATACATTATTAGCACATAAGTAACTGGACAGTTCAGTGTTTCCTCTAGGATTTTTTTCAGCAGCGGGGGCAGGCTCTCCGGGGAGCCGTGGCGGTGTAAACAAATGACACTTGACTGCAGGTTTTAGTTTTATGCCCAGCATAATGCCCCTTTTTATTGAATGGTTGGCATGAAAATCGCTTTTTAAAGGCTGAATGTAAAAATACATCATGGCGTGTATATCGCTTAATGCTATCAATTAGTTTACTCACGTTAGCGACACTGAGTTGTGTTGGCACCGGGCCCAATTAACTTAAGCTACGTAACCTTAGCTGGCCATCACTATTTTGCGAATGTTTATTTAACTAATAAAATCTATTATAAGTTTTCTTAAGCTAATAAGTCTACCTTTTCTCCGGTAAGTTGCACGCAATTTTCAAGCCGACACTCCTCTGACTCTACGACCTGATGCCTGGATGCGAGTAGCTAATTAACGTCGGCACCAGTTAGTTCTGCTGGGGGGTGGGGGGGGGCGGTGGTATCTACCCCAAAGAGTAGATGCGGACAAGATAGTTATCTGCCTCAGCACTCGCAACACCCAACGCAGTGCGGGACTGTGCTGTGATGCGGCGGTGGTGTATTTGCAATTAAAAAAAAAAAAAAAACAACCAAAAAAAAACGACATTTGAAGGAGCGGTGGGGTAGGATTTAGGAGTGGTGGGCCGCCACTCCTAAATGAGTGTAGAGGAAACACTGCAGATTTTCCTGATTCATGGCACATTGTGATAAAAATACAATATAGTTAAATGACCAATTACTTTGTAAAAGTCCATGGAATTGTAGGTGAGTATTTTATTTGTTTTTCAGGGTCTTTAGGATCTAGGTAATGTCCTTTATTGCATGTGGATCCAATGAGAAAAGAAAATAACCAACCGCTGGCAGCTATTTTGAAAAATGGTTGCCACGGCCACAGGGGTCAGAGTTTGAGATGGCCCAGTATCCAATTTTGTTCCAATATATTCATAAACATGTATGCCAAATTTGGTGCTTTTATCACAAAATTAACAATTGTTAGGATATACTGAGCTATGCCAACCCAACTATTAGCCTGTTTTTACTACTTTGCCTAGATCTAGACTGAGTAGTTTATAGGTAGCAGTAAAGTTTGCCGTTTTATGTTCATACACATGGATGTCACTTTTTGGCAGTGTTTATAATGTGTCTATTCAGAACTTGGTGGTTTATGCTGGTTATTGTTATCCATGTGTCAGTTTATAATTTACACCATTAGTGAACTGGCTGTTATTTTTCATTTGATCAGCTGTATTTTCTCCTGGGGAGGTTTCACTCTTCGATGTAGTGAAATTGATGTTCATTGACACTGTTCTAAAATGCCCCTTATCCCCTGCTTGAAATGGTATGATTATTATATGAATTCTTAAAGAGCAGTGATTAAGAAGAGGTCGAATAATTCATTTAGTGATTAGGAAGGTGTGCTGTCATGCATCTTTGGCCACATGTCTTGTGGACAAATCAGATTGCTTGGACAGAACTACTTGTTGTAACATCCATATTTAATGCCATTCAGCCTTTCAAAAACAACATTTTCATTGCAGTTCCAATCATTTAGCCTATTTTTCCCATCATGCCTAATGCTGAACTGAGTAGTTTTTAGTTTGCAGTTAATTTTGCTTTTTTATGTTCCAAAATGCAAATGTAAGTTTTTGTCAGTGTTTTTATAATGTGTCTGTTTAGAACATGGTGGTTTATGCTGTTTTTTGTAATCTTTTAGTTCATTCATAGTTTACGCCATGAGTGAGTTGGGTGTTACTTTTCCTAGTCTGAGCTGTAGTTTCTTATTTCTGGTGATTTTTTTTTTTTTTTTTTTGCATTGAGTCACTAAGTCATTATGATACTGCCTTGCATTGTTCCTTGTCACCAAACTGGTGAACAATTCCACAGATCAAGAAGTTGTAACAGTGAAGTGCTTTGGCAGTGGCTGAGCAATATTTTCTATAGCAGGCAAAACTTTGAAATCTTTCAATATTTGCAAACTGTTTTGAAACATTTCAAAAACCTGTTTGCTCATCATTGGCATCTGCTGGCAGAAGCTGGCATAGCAGGTATTACTTACTGTTAGTGTTGAAAGCTCCCTTTTCCCTAGCCCAACAGGCTACCTAAATAGGTGTCATGTAAATACAATCAAACCATCATTTATTTATTTAATGACCTAATGATAGTCTTCCTATGCTACAGTTACGGTCTATCACAATTTATCGGTTTCATTCTTTAACTGAAAATGAATCTAAGGTGTCAAGTCAGATTCCTTGTACGTATAAATGGCTTGGACTATTAAAAATATTTTGGTGTCTTATGTATTATATTTTGTGTATTACGGTGTCTCTGATGTATGGTGCTGTCTTCATCTAACAGGAGAGATTATGCTTTCTTTTCATGCTCATGCTCATTGTGCACAAAACTTTTTCTAGCATTGACTACTTTCTTACTGATAATCAACTTCTCCCGTCAATCCCTTCCTGTGTGTATGAAAGTATTGTAATATCAGACCATAATCTATAAACCTTGTCGCTCTTAGTCAATATACTGTTTATTTACCCCATTATTCTGAAAGTGCCTTTTATATAGGCAACTCTCTTTCTCCCTTTCAATATCAAACCTGGCCTCCAGCTCAAAAAGCTTTTTTTTTTTTTGGTATTAACGCAGAGATAGAGGACCGTCCTACTCTCTATATTACAGCTGTTGTTTGGGGTTTAGTTTGTAATTTGTTTTCATGCTGTGTTTTGTCTTGTACATGCTCTGTATATTTTTATACCTGTCGCATACAGTGTGTGAACTTTGATATCTTTCTAAACCATACAGGCATTAAAAATGTAATGCAGGTACTCAAAGATACATGAAACGGGGCTGGAGGACAATAATATAAAGCAATAAAGACGATGATGAAATGTTAAATGGACTGCACTTGTACAACTGTCTAGTCTTGCGACCACTTAAAGCACTTTTGTCACATTTACCCATTCACACACACATTCATACACAGGTGGCCAAGGCTACCATACATGGTGCCACCTGCTACTCAGTAACCATTCACACTCACACTGATGGCGCAACATCTGGAGCAATTTAGGGTTTGGGATGTCAGCCAAGGATACTTAGACATGTTGACTGGAGGAGCCAGGGATCGAACCGCTGATCTACCTCTGAGCCACAGCCGCCCTGATCTTCTTCTTTAATGTAGCCTTCTTAAATGTACTTAATGTTTGTTTAAGGAGGAGCTCTCAGTTCTAATATAATGCTCCATAGTCAAATGGCAAATAATGCGTTGTATTTTAATTGTTATATTTCATTAGCAAAATTTGACCTTCCCAAATCAATAAATGTTTAAATAAGGGGTCCTGGGCAACATTCGGTGTCCCAGGTGCTCCTCCCTCTGCTCTGCTTCCTCAATCCCTGCTGCTGTCATTGGTGTTATTTTAGGGCCCAAGTGATGTCTCTCCTCTTAATCCAGAGCTGCCAGTTCTCCTTTTTGGCAGTGCTGGAGAGTACTGATGACCTTGCATTGGGTTTAACCTCAAATTCTCATGTCCTTAAGCTGCCTGGTAGTCGACTTGCCCACAAAGCCTCTGCAGCCAATGTCAACTGAGCAAAGGTCTGAGGATAGATGCAGGATGACTGCTCTACATTATCATGGTATTGTAGTATACCAGTGTATTTAGAAATCCCGGAGGTATGCTTTTCAGTTTCATCATAAGTACTCCACTTTTTATTAAGTCATTGTTTGTAGTGCACAGCACGCATCACCAGAGCTAAGTTGCCAGTCTCTACTTGATTGGTCTGCTGACATGAAAAGGCCCGGCCTAGAAACAAGGAACAAAGACCACACAGATATTCAGTTCAACATGGATATGCCCACTCTTGTACACAGAGTAGTCTATCAGCAGACTACAATGTCTGCTCTGAGAGCTTTCATGCATTCTAAGAGGGACTCCTCATTCCCAAATCTGCCATTCAGTGCCAACACAATTACATATGCTTCAATACTCCAATTTGTTTAGTGTATCAAACTGCTGAATTACTGCCAATCTGACCATTTTAAAATTTCACATTTAATGTTTTGCTGTTGAAAGCATTTGACCATTCCACATATTTATTTGCCCAGCAGCTCACTTTATTATGTTACACAAATGAATCTGCTTTAAAAACTGCAAATACGTTGATTGTTATAGGGTACTCCTGTGCTCATGCATGTGTTGTTGCATTTGTTTTGAGAAGTAAAATTTGTCAAAACTAAGTAGAGAGGAAATGATCTCATGTTGTACATTGCGATTTGGTGACAGGCCCCAGGAATTTCAGAAATGTCAGAAATTCACAATGGGTCGATTGGGTTTTTAACTCTTGGCATGTTTGGTTTTGATGTGGTTATTGTTCCAAAGATGGACACTTTCAGTTTCAGAGTGTATTCAACGTAGTGGCTAGAAGAGAGGGGCTGTTAATAGGGCTGTGACAGTATGGGTATTTTCTGACCACAGTGAAAAAATGGCATTTCACTGCAGTTTTTATTTTAAATTTTTTATTTAAAAACCCTGATATACTTTGCCAGCTTGGTAACTTGAAGGTGAATTACAATAATCTAAAAACACACTCTGTTGAAATTAATATTTTAAAAATACAAATTATTGGCATGGAAGATTGAAAAAGAATCGGAGGACCGGGCCATTTTGCGGATTGCTCAGGCTGACGGTTATCTAATAATGGTTTGCCCTTCTTGTATCAAAAGGCATGCCTCAGGGCTCCATATTAGGTCAACTGTTGTTCACCATATATGCACATTGTCTTTGTGACAATTTTTCAATATGCTGCTTCCCATTTTTATGCAGATGACACAGTTATCTACTGTTTGTCCCCCTCAGTAGTCCACACTCTTACATTTCTGCAGTCTACCTTTGATGCTGTTCAGTCCCATTTGATTCAACTCTACTTTGCAAAAAAATTTTCCACCCCCTCTGCTTGGAATAATTTACAGCAGGACCTGAAACTGTCAGAGATTATCACTATTGGGGAATTAAAGTCACTTTGAACAAGAAAATAGCACCCTTAGACTATGTCATTTCTACCCAAATTCTCGCTAAAATAAAAAATTGCATATATTAATATATTTGACTGTTCAGTGTTGCATTTAAACTGGATGCTGTGTTCGCTCCTTATAATGTGTGAAAGTTGTATTTGTCTTGTATTTATTGTTGTAACTATGTTTTATTCATCCCTCTTGGCCAGGTCCCTCTTGGAAGAAATTTTAAATCTCAATGAGTGTTTTATTTGGGTTAAATGAAGGATATATATTCAGTAAAAATCAATGAGATATGTAGGTGATTTTTACTTAAGTGTAAAAATGTAATTGTTTTTGTAATGGGGAAACCCTAGGCTTATTTTTTTCAAATATCCCCCTTTTGACAACTGTTAGGAGATCTTACTTAGGTAAAGACATAACCTCCATGGAGATAGGTGAAGGCTATATATTCCCTCAAAAGTGGCAAGGTACTGGGATTAGACAGTCCATGAGTTGTATTTTACAGACAACTTCTCTTAGCAGCTAATGTGCTTTTTCTTTCTATGATTCTGACCTGTCTTGAGAGAAGCTATTTTCCCAATCCCTATAGAGCACTGTACTTTAAAAAGAAAGAGAAAGATCCTCTGTTACGTGCCCCTTATAGATCAATGCTGATTTTCGGATCATTACTAAAATTCTAACTCTGCAACTTCAATCAGTAGCCCCTAGTCTTATCCACTCTGACCAAACAGGCCATCATTTGTCCAACAATATATAAAGGTTTTTCTTTATATTCTTTTCCACATGAAAGCCTGTCCATCCCCAATGCTGGTTATTTCTGTTAATGCTGAAAAAGCATTTGATAGATTTAGAATTTGACTATTTAATAGCCATTTTTATTGAGATTTCATTTTTAGCCCTGTCTTAATTTCCTGGATACATATTATTTATAGTTTCCTATGGTAATTATTAAGTTATAAGTTTCCTGACAATTATGTGGGGAGAGTGAGCGAAGGAGAGCGAAAACGAGAGAGATAGAGAGACCAGCGGATCCTGAAGACTCTTAACAATCTGGCCAACCAAATCATCTCAAAACAAAAAGAAAATTATATCAGATATTGGAACAAAATCACTAAACCCTAAACAGAGAATACATGCTGGCAGAATACCTGACCACCATGACAGATATAAAACAAAGAAAAATGTTGACAATGTACAGACTGAGTGGACACAGCCTGGCCATAGAAACAGGCCGTCACAGGCAGAGCAGACTCAGGGAGGCCAGGCTGTGTTCACTCTGTCATCAAAGAGAAGTCCAGACTGAATCTCACCTCCTACTACACTGTGACAAATTCAAAGGCTGTGGTCAAAAAGTTCAAATAAACTCCTTTCCTAACCACTTTTCCTTAACCTCCAGAGAAAACGTCATGAGATCAAGGAAAGACGTGAAGGAAAATTCATAAGGTCTTTAAGGACAAAAACAGACATTTTTTTTTGTAAATGTTTTGTGTTTTCTTTTAAAAACTTCATTTGCTGCCTTCTTCAAATCCTTTGTAATATGGATCTTAAGAAGTGTGCCATAAACTCTGAGTATTAATATTATGATCATGACTATAATGATAATAATAATAATAACTATTATTATTATTATTGCTATCCTTATTGTTATCTTAATCAGGCTTACTTCGCCTCCTGTGTTACCTACTCACCAAGTTGTTTGATGACCGTTATGAAGTCTAAATAAGGACAACCCGATGAAAAATATTACATTACCAAGGTGAGAATTAAAATAAAAGTAATGAAAGCTCCTAGTCACAGAAGTGAAATATAATGTTACACTCACTCTCCTTTCCCCTTGTATTGATCGTCATGAATCCTTATATGATTTCATGAAAATAATAAATATGAAAATATGTACAACGGTTACATCCACTGTTGTATGTATGAGCATTCTTACGTTTACAAAGGAAGCATTGACACACCTTTCCTTAATATTAGGAGAATTCCAACAGCTCTTTTCATGGAAGCTACTCGGTTCTGGTTCATCTCACTCAGTTAGGAACCTTCCTAAGCAAAAAGAGGTATTCTGTTGCAGCCAAAGATTTAAGAGAACATTTATTTGAAAAAATAAATGACATATATCCTAGGGTTTATCCATTTTCCAAATCCTCAGAAACTGCCTCATACGTACATGTGGGGAGGAAAGTCAGTGCGCAGTGTCAGCGACAAAATTTATGGAATATTGTCATAAATGAAGAGAAACAAGCTCTACGCTAAATGTTTCTATGTAACATGTGTCTAAAATATATTGATGTAATGTATTTAATAATTTAATACTTTGTTATTTTGCTTCGGCAACAATGTTACAAAAACATTCATACCAATTAAGCTGATTTGTATTTGAGAGAGAGAAAGAGAGACTTAGTCTCACTGTGCAGTTCAGGTTTATCAGTGAAGTGTATAAAATATTAGTTTGTTGGTGCTGTTTTAAGGCTCATGTTGGATGTGAGCTGCTCCTGCTAAATAGCTTGAGCTAATGACTGTCTCTGAAGACAAGTGCACTGTGGCTGATGATCAGACCCTCGACACAGTCATGTCTTCTTCTTATGAAACTATGAAAGACATCCACACACGTTTTTACTCGGCATGAAGCAGCAGCAGCAGTTGCTGTTGTTCTCTCTCTCCTTCATCTTCTTGTTTGTGTTTATTGGTAATAATTAAAAAATCAGATTATCGGCTGGTAATTTATCTGATCGATCTATATCATGCATCCCTAGATAGTGATGTTCATTACAACCTCAATAATATGTGTTGTGTGAGGTTTGACACATAGTTTCACTCGCTTACAAAAGAAACTCCAGTCTGTCTTGCTGTCTGTGGCAGTCTAGGCTATCACTCTTGAAGTGTAACCAATCAGATGCTGCACATGCTCTTGGAGGGACATAGAGCAAGGCTTGAGAGTGGTGACTGCAGAAAGAGGGGCTGCATCACAGCCAAAGTAGTGCATTTTTCAATTCATTCATTACGCTGTTCACACTGGATGCGTAACCGCTGCTAACCACACCGATATCCCATTCAGTGCTGGCCGCTTGCTTTTGGTGCCTGTGCTGAGCAATCAGACTGTTCACACTGGACATCCTGTGGAGCTCAGGGCAGGCTCACAATCTGCAGTGATAGTTTCTGCGGCTGGTCTATTTTTCCACAAGCAAATATGACAGGAAAACACACTAACTACTCAATTATGAACAGTATAAGCGATATATTAGATATGATATGAATGATTTCATTATGGTAAATGATACAATATGCATCCAGTGCTTCCACATTGCTTGTCAGTGTCTACAGAGAGGTAGAGACATAAGGTACAAGGTACATGGTAGATTTATTTGTAATTTTTTAAAAGTAGTTTAAAAAATGAAATTAAGATGTGTCCCCCCCCACACCCCTCTCTCTCTCTCTCGCTAGTGTTGTGCTTTAATATTAATTGTGTAAAAAATGTGTATTGATTTTGTTGTTGACATATCTCACTGTCTTTCTATTCACAGTGTTTCAGCATGGATGAAATAGTCATAGCAGGGATATCGGGCCGTTTGCCCGAATCAAACAACCTGGAGGAATTCTGGGAAAACCTCATTAATGGTGTGGACATGGTGACAGAGGACAACCGGCGGTGGACACCAGGTGAGACCCATTATAAAGCTTAATTTAATTGATAGGGTGACAGAAATGCATTTCTGTGCTGCATGGAACAAAGAATGGTTTTACTGATTGATTGGTAATAACCTCAGAATGAAGATGATAGTAGAGCGGACTGTTTAATGCAGTCATTTGACTAGTACAAAAGAAAATGGCAATTGTTATTGATGAGTTGATATAGATGTATAAATCTATAACTAAATGCTCAAGGAGCTGTTGCTGTTGCGGTTGCAGTGATTCACTGTTATCGAACTTGGTACTGAAACGCTCATCCTTGTTGCTTATTTGTGGTGTTGGTGGGTCAAGCAAAGAAACCGGCCGACTCTTTTTACTCATTATTTTTAACCACTGCTTAACACTTGCAGCATACATTATGACATGAGTACTTCTTGTCTGCCTGTCTTTCTCCTACCCCTGCACCACCTCACAGAGACAAATAGTGGTCAGGAAATATGACAACAATAATAACACAGTCTGTAACAGTCTTTAAACAGTCACATTAGCAGGTAAATAAACATTTATGATGTCATTGATGTATTCAGCTATAGACACATTCATCAGAGGGCTGCTGTAGTTACAAGTTTAGCTAAGCTTTGTATGAAAAATGAAATTCGCATTGAGACACATAAAAAAATCTAATCTCTGTGCTAAAACAGCAGAATACATTTTTAACAAAAGCCAAAATTTTTTCACTAACATTTTTATCAGAGAGCTATTTTCCAAAGAAGACGGGAGGTTAAGGTCTGTGTCTGTGTGATTTAAGCTTACCTTCAGTTGGTCTGTTTAATTGTCATTTTACATCAGGTAGCTGATAAATCATTTGAATGTGCATTGGGAACATTTAGGTTAAGGGTAGATAAATGATAAAGTTACAAAATTATCCACAAAATAGGATTATGTGCTTGCATGTATTTGTTTTTGCCAATGCAGCAGCACCTTGCCAGACAACACACTGTGTGGCAGAAGAAGTTAAATAAGGTTTAATTTTTTTTGGCGGACAAAAAACAATTTTACCAGCACTCTTGCATTGGCATCTTTGTTTTGTTATTGGACTGGCCTCATAAAAATAAATGAAGGGGCTGTCTCTGAACGCAGCCTTACCAATTTACATCATATCATCCGTGAGCAGCAGTTTGTCACCCATCCCAACTACCTATCAGATTTTGCAAAAAGAGAAAAAAAATAAACAAACAACAAAAAACAACCCACAAATAAAATAATTAGTATGGGCATCTGTATTGATCCATCCTACTCAAGTCAAGTTAAGTCAATTTTATTCATAGAGCCTATTATCACAAAAAATGATTTGCCTCAGAGGGCTTTACAGTGTACGACATCAATATGAATGCCAGAGAGCAGTAATAGAAAAGAAAAAAAGAGAGAGGAAGCAGAGCCAGAGTGGCAGGTCTGAATGGACTCAAAACCACCCCCGCCGGATCGGGCCGAAAACTCTGTTAGCCTACCTATGGGCAGGTCCGGGCAACCTTAGCCAGCCCTAATTATAAACTTTATCAAAAAGGAAGGTCTTAAGTCTACCCTTAAAAGTGGAAACGGTGTCTGCCTCCCTAACCGAAACTGGAAGATGGTTCCCTAAGAGAGGAGCGTGGTAGCTAAAGGCTCTGGTTCCTATCCTACATTTAGTAACTTTGTGAACCACAAGTAATCCTGCATCATCAGAGCGCAGTGATCTTGAGCTATGATCTGATCAGATAGACATCTAGAATAGTAACTCTTGCTGAGAGGCTTGTAGTAAAGTAAAAAAATTGAAAGTTATTAAATAATGGTCTGACAGCGGTATTCTCCGGGAAGACTAATAAATCTACAAGATCTAGGGTGTGATTGTAGCGATGGGTGAGTTTATGTACACACTGACTGAAGCCAATTGAATCCAAAAGCGTGGAGAAAGCAGAACTAAGGCTATCATTATTAATATCCATGTGAATGTAAAAATCCCCTATGATAATTACTTAGTCTGATTTAAGCACTAAACTTGATACGAGCTCAGAGAATTCAGATAGAAATTCAGAGTATGGGCCGGGGGTGCAGTACACACAAGTACAAAAAGGATTGGCTGTAGAGTTTCCAGGATGACTATTTATATGACCAGGAGGAGTGGATTCATTCAGGCTAACGTACTCATCAGGACAAAGCCAGGTCTCAGTGAGGCATAATAAATCAATTTGATTATCCAATATTAAATCAGTGACTAAAACAGCTTGTGTTTTATAGGCATCTAGTATTTAAGAGTCCACGTTTAATTCTCCTGTTATGATACTGTTTGACAGGAGATGTATTAAGTTTTATGAGATTTTTTTGTACAACTCCCCTTTTATTTATTTTGGATTTAAACAAATGAAGTGGTCGGGTGACAGACACCGTTTTTATAACATTTACATTATGGGTGTGTGACTGTGCTAGAGGAAGCTCAGAGAAGCATGTAAGACTGTGACTTTGCACCCTGGTCCCAGCTCTGGGATGTCATATGGCTTTGGGCTTCTAATAAACTTGGCCAGATTCCTAGAGAGGAGAGCAGCAGGGATGCATTTGACTACGGCCACTGGCGTCACTAACTTCACCTCAGAGCTACCGATGACCACGGTTGTATCCTCAGCAGGTGTGACGCTGAGCGAGGAGAACTTATTTGAATCATGAAGGGGGGTGTACTGTGGGCTTTGGCTTACTATGCTTCGCTCAGACAGTCACCCAGCCTCCCGGCTGCACGGAGGGTTGCCTGGGGACGGCTAGCAGAGGCTACGCGATGTCGGTCTGCACCTACAGGGTGCTTGCTAATTATCGCAGCTAAAAAGGGATTTTCCACGGTGCGGAGCTGCGCTTCCAGATCGCTAAGCCTCGCCTCCAGTGCAGCAAATACACTACACTTGTTACAAGTACCACTATCACTAAAGGAGGCAGAGGTGTAACTAAACATCTGACACACTTCGCAGCAGAGAGCAGCAGAAGAGGGAGAAGAGCAGGGAGAAGCCATCGCTAAGCAGCGCTAAAGCTAAAATAGCTAACGGGCTAACAGTGACTGAGCGGCTGTGTGATTAAACAGAATAGAAAAACTGCTGAGAGGAGAAGACAGCTGTGAGTGTTTGTGTAAAACGTATGTGAGTTTTCAGTCACAGACAAGTAAGAAGCAGCCGAAGTAAGGAGCAAGTTAGAAGATTAGCTGGGAATCGCTCATAGGGGCAGCACAGAGACGTTACCAGAGGCACAGACAGAGATACACCGGAAGTGAGGTAACACGCTTACCCGCAGTACGTCAATTCACATCTTTGCCTATTCATTAAAGCTTATCTTTTTCTCCCTTGTCTCTGTTGTCCCAGTTTTCCACGCACTACTTTTGGATATGCATATGTTGGGCCTTTCCTGCTGAGCTTTAGCTGCGGGGCCCATTTTTGCTGCTGCACTCTCATGGTGTGCTTGATGGTATTTGCGTGAAGATTAGAGGGGTTGCCAACAAAAGCTGCCAGCTTCATCAGACAAAGTTTACAGATTGATAAACCGATTTTCCTTCACACATTTTGTTACTGTGCAACCCACTTTGGAGCATGCGTTGTCATATGGAGCCAACATCCTGCCAAAACTTAGCAAACAAAGAAGTAGCTAAACACAGACAGTCGGTTTGCCATAGGCTAAATCCGAACCAAACTGGAACATCATTTGTAATATTTGTCCGAACCGGCCCAATCCTGCAGTGCCATCGGGTTTGGATCAGGTATCCACACTCTACTGCACACACAATTCAACGCT
>NW_024645526.1:0-328 GCF_008729295.1 Plectropomus leopardus
TATTCATCAGGCTATACTATAACCAACCTAAACATGCTGTACTATGATTTTTTTAAGCATTTTGAGTGATGGTGTTTTTTCACCATTTTTCCCTGTGCTATAGTATGGCTTTTTTTGCCGTTATACATTGACAAAAAGAGGTCAAAATATTGAGTTTTTGGACCATTTATTCATAAGGCTATACTATAAAACACCTAAACATGCTGTACTATCACTTTTTTAAGCATTTTGAGTGATGGATTTTTTGACCATTTTTCCCTGTGCTATAGTATGGCTTTTTTGCCATACTGTACTTTGGCTTGAAACACTCAAAATATTGAGTTTTTGC
>NW_024645527.1:0-419 GCF_008729295.1 Plectropomus leopardus
AGCTGTACTATGAATTTTTTAAACATTTTGAGTGATGAGTTTTTTCACCATTTTTCCCTGTGGCTTTTTTGGCCATGTTATACATGGACAAAAAAAGGTCAAAATATTGAGTTTTTGGACCATTTCTTCATCAGGCTATACTATAAACAGGTTAAACATGCTGTACGATGACTGTTTTTAACATTTGGAGCAATGACTTTTTCGACCATTTTTCCCTGTGCTATAGTATGGCTTTTTTGGCCATAATGTACTTTGGCTTGAAACGCTCAAAATATTGACTTTTTGGACCATTTATTCATCAGGCTATACTATAAACAACCTAAACATGCTGTACTATCACTTTTTTAAGCATTTTGAGTGATGAGTTTTTTCACCATTTTTCCCTGTGCTATAGTATGGCTTTTTTTGCCATGTTATAC
>NW_024645529.1:0-512 GCF_008729295.1 Plectropomus leopardus
CTTAAATCATCGGATGGTGGAGGGGATGGCGAATAGTGTGACACCTCGGCGAGACGCCTACCAAGCTGCAGACCACCAATAAACAACAAAACCAGTTGTTTTTTATAGAGTCATTGCTGTGAGTCTTGCTTGGGATAGTGGCATGAAAAGCAGTTGTTTTTTTAACAGACATCATTGTGTTTCCTGTAAGGATAGTGCCATGAAAAGTGGTTGTTTTTTGCAGTGACTTTGCTGCATTTCCAACCAGGTTTTTGTCACAAAAAATAGTTGCATATTTTTGCTTTTCCTGCTGGGATTGTGCAACGGACAGCGGTGTTTTTTTTGCATGTTTTTTTACGAGATATCAACAGGTTCTCCAGCTGTGGTTGTGCCACCAAAACCATGTTTATTACGTCCGAAACAGGATCTTTTCCTAACCATAACCATGTTTTGTTTTTTTAAACCTAACTACTAGAATTTAGAATTTCTAGGCGCAGTCAGGGTGTTGAGGGGGTCCGGTTTGGTGACCTCAG
>NW_024645530.1:0-482 GCF_008729295.1 Plectropomus leopardus
TTTAAAATTTTTCTTGTAAAAAGTTTTTCTTTTGTATTCAGAGCTAAAAGGCCCGTCTTTCGACAAGAAATTTAGGGGGTTTACTTTTTTAACTATCTCTGTTATAGCAGCAGTGGCTGCACTGTTTACTGCGCAATTATGCTTGATCAGTACACTTTCGATTATTTTTGGTGTGCACTCTTCTACAACTGAGCTAATACTACAATGCTCATTTATTATTTCCTGAGTTGTTGTTTTAGACACATGCAAATTTGTTTGCATACGCAGTAAGAGAGATGTAACTTTTTGTTGAAGTAAATCATGCAGGTCTTGATCCTCTATGAAATCATCTGTTAAGACTAGATCGTCTGAATGTGTCTCAAAGTCTATACCTTCAGAGTTCGAAGTGCCTTGAATAAAAGTTTGATGCAGGTTTTCTCGAACATTGTCAACGGTACAGAGGTGATGTATCTTACTCTTATGTGCACGAAAAGTGCTGTATA
>NW_024645532.1:0-220 GCF_008729295.1 Plectropomus leopardus
GCTTAATCTTTGAGACAAGCATATGCTACTGGCAGGATCAACCAGGTTGCCCTCTGGCGAGGCGAGCGGGGTGGGGCGGGGAGCCTCTCCGCAGCGCACGCGCACGCGGGGGGGTGGGTGATCTGGGGCCGCCCCGTCTCTGACTGGCAGAGGAGCCGGGGCGGCCGAGTCTGTGCCGTTTCGGTTTCGTTACGCACCGGCTGGATGCGGTCAGTTTCCA
>NW_024645533.1:0-280 GCF_008729295.1 Plectropomus leopardus
CATTCAAAGATGTTTGTTTTTTAATGACTACAGTCTATAACATATACTACACACACTGGCATGCAGCATTGTCACAGTGCACAAAGAGTGTGCATGAAGTGAAAGGCACATAATAAATAATATAAAAATACGATAAGTTCACAATGACACTCAGCTTTACAGGACTTTAAATTCCAGTATTGTGAACTAAAACCTGTCTTTAGCACTTAAAGTTTAACTGGTATGTTAGTGTATTTGATGGGCATTGAAATGGTGATGAGCCACCAACACCTCATCTCAA
>NW_024645534.1:0-257 GCF_008729295.1 Plectropomus leopardus
AGTGCTAAAGAAAAGTTTCAGTTTACAATACTGGAATGTAAAGTCCTATAAAGCTGAGTGTCATTGTGAACTTATCGTAACATTTATTATGTGCCTTTCACTTCACGCACACTCTCTGTGCACTGTGACAATGCTGCATGCCAGTGTGTGTAGTATGTGTTACAGACTGTAGTCATTAAAAAAACAAACATCTTTGAATGGGGTCTAGAGTAGATAATGCTAAAATACACTAACAAACACAGGTGTTTCATCCATCA
>NW_024645535.1:0-2417 GCF_008729295.1 Plectropomus leopardus
CTTTGATGAAGCTGTGAGGACTGAGGTTTCTCTTCATCATCTTCACTCTTCACAGGGACAGGAGTGAATGGGAACTTGGTGATATCAGCCTCCTCCAGACCTTGAAGCTGCTCTCCCTCCTGACTGCTCCACAGTTCCCCCTGCTCCTCTTTAATGTCTGGGGGCTCTGGGTCCTCCTGCTCCTTTTTAATGTTTGGGGGCTCTGGGTCCTCCTGGTCATCTTTAATGTGTGGGGGCTCTGGGTCCTCCTGGTCCACTCTGGAGGGAGGAACCTCTTCTTTAACCACCAACAGCTGCTGGACATCTGCAGGAGACACACACATAGACATTAGAGAAAAATGTTTTCGATAGTTTAAATCACAGCACCAAAACTCCTTGTTGAACTCCTAGAGATCACTGAACATTAAACAGTTGCACATTGTTCCCTCATAAAAAAACAACTTACTGCAATATCACAGTGTTGTGGTTCTGTATATAAATTATAAAAAAAATATAAATATAAACATTTTTCATCTCACTATGAAAAATTACCACAAAATTGAGAAAACTTTTCACACACAGCACAGCAAGGACTGCATCTGAATCCACAACTTCTCAGGCTCATCCACAACAGACACCACTGGCTAACAAGCAGCTCAACAAAGCAACTCTGCCCTCCATTCTTGGACTGGAAGCCTAACGACTGGATTAGTGCAGCAGTACAGACTAAGACTATTTAATTTCTGTCCATTGTGATTTGATGCTATTCAATTAGATATTGTTGTGATTTCTTGGTAGTAGAATCTACCAAAGTGAGGTTGATTTTAGTTTGATTACGTGTCACACAGACAGAGTCCCACATGCAGCTAAACATCTATTTTACTAACTGGCACCTTTATACAGCACAGATCACACACTCTGATTTGGCTTCCATCATAACTACACTCAGAGAGGGAACTAAAAGTTCCCACATCATGTTTTCTTTGGTCTTTTGTCCTGACTGACCACATGTGGTCTTTGTAGTTCTCTCTGAATGTCTTTACGGTTTCACCACAATTAGCCCAAACTTGGTAAGAATAGCCTTGCCTTGCCCCCCTTTGAAGATTTTAGGGCTTCCTTGAAAGCAGTTGTCATGGCGATGCAGTATTTGTCTCCAAACAGAATGTTGTTTCAACTTGTCTTTGCTGATTGGACCCAAATTTCACATGTGATCAGGCTGAGGCCTTGAACACATGTGAATTACTGATGATACTCACTAGCCACCTATTGGAACCAGGAAACATACTTGCAACATACTTATTCTTATTCTTTATTCTTTCTTCTGTTCCTGTGACTACGATAAACGTTTGACTGTTTGTCTCCTCTGTGACTGCGCTGAACGTTTGACTGTTTGTCTCCTCTGTGACTACAATAAACGTTTGACTGTTTGTCTCCCCTGTGACTACGATAAACATTTGACTGTTTGTCTCCTCTGTGACTACAATAAACGTTTGACTGTTTGTCTCCTCTGTGACTGCGCTGAACGTTTGACTGTTTATCTCCTCTGTGACTACGATAAACATTTGACTGTCTCCTCTGTGACTACAATAAACGTTTGACTGTTTGTCTCCTCTGTGACTACGATAAACGTTTGACTGTTTGTCTCCTCTGTGACTGCGCTGAACGTTTGACTGTTTGTCTCCACTGTGACTGCGCTGAACGTTTGACTGTTTGTCTCCTCTGTGACTACGATAAACGTTTGACTGTTTGTCTCCACTGTGACTAAAATAAACGTTTGACTGTTTGTCTCCTCTGTGACTAAAATAAACGTTTGACTGTTTGTCTCCTC
Source organism: Plectropomus leopardus (assembly GCF_008729295.1). NCBI lineage: Eukaryota > Metazoa > Chordata > Actinopteri > Perciformes > Serranidae > Plectropomus > Plectropomus leopardus. The sequence goes on from NW_024645535.1 coordinate 1,808, forward strand.
TGTGACTGCGCTGAACGTTTGACTGTTTATCTCCTCTGTGACTACGATAAACATTTGACTGTGTCCTCTGTGACTGCGCTGAACGTTTTGACTGTTTGTCTCCTCTGTGACTACGATAAACGTTTGACTGTTTGTCTCCTCTGTGACTGCGCTGAACGTTTGACTGTTTGTCTCCACTGTGACTGCGCTGAACGTTTGACTGTTTGTCTCCTCTGTGACTACGATAAACATTTGACTGTTTGTGTCCTCTGTGACTGCGCTGAACGTTTTGACTGTTTGTCTCTGGGTCCTCCTGCTCCGTTTATCTGTGACTACGATAAACGTTTGACTGTTTGTCTCCTCTGTGATTACGATAAACATTTGACTGTTTGTCTCCTCTGTGACTGCGCTGAACGTTTGACTGTTTATCTCCTCTGCGACTGCGCTGAACGTTTTGACTGTTTGTCTCCTCTGTGACTACGATAAACGTTTGACTGTTTGTCTCCTCTGTGACTGCGCTGAACGTTTGACTGTTTGTCTCCTCTGTGACTGCGCTGAACGTTTGACTGTGTGTCTCCTCTGTCACTGAACGTCTGAGCTGAACTCTGATATCCAAATGCTCAGACAGCTG
>NW_024645536.1:0-374 GCF_008729295.1 Plectropomus leopardus
CATTCAAAGATGTTTGTTTTTTAATGACTACAGTCTATAACATATACAACACACACTGGCATGCAGCATTGTCACAGTGCACAAAGAGTGTGCATGAAGTGAAAGGCACATAATAAATAATATAATAAAACGATAAGTTCACAATGACACTCAGCTTTACAGGACTTTAAATTCCAGTATTGTGAACTTCTTTAGCACTTAAAGTTTAACTGGTATGTTAGTGTTTTTGATGGGCATTGAAATGGTGATGAGCCACCAACACCTCATCTCAAAACCATCACAGCAGGATACACATCTATGAATGGGCCTTCACTAGTTATCTTCTGGTGACCCCATTCAAAGAGGTTTGTGCAACCCAGAACTAAGTTTTTATT
>NW_024645537.1:0-318 GCF_008729295.1 Plectropomus leopardus
CTTTAGTTCAGGCAGGCCACAGTGTCCAACGCTGCTACTGTTGTTATTATCTGATATCATGCAAGCCTCATGAGCTGATGGCCAGCTGATGCGCCTCTAAGTATCTGATTCGCTAACTCACTCTCGCCGAAATCTCGAAATAATGTAAATTTTTGCATCTAGTGCACACCAAGGGACCGCTCTTATATATGTGAAAACTACCTAAGCTCAAGTTATCATATTGAGAAAATATCATCTAGAGATATCATTTTTCAACGATATATTTTTGAATTTCTGGTGCTAGTGAAAGTTCTGGCCTGGGCCTATAGACTGGACAAA
>NW_024645538.1:0-381 GCF_008729295.1 Plectropomus leopardus
ATGCAGAATCAAAACGTCACACCTCCCAAATCCATGGTCACGTCTTTCTGGCTTTACATTTAAACCGACCTCATTTAGTAATTGCTAATTAGCTAAATGTCAGAGGCGAGACCACTTTGTCCCCACTTCCTGCAATCACAACTTCTATACAGAACGACAAGGCAGAATATTGGCATGATAATCTACATGTGGCTACTGATAGACATCACACATTCAAAATCAAACGTAATGAAAAATGATTTTCAAAACCAATAAATAGACACAGAGTGGAACATTTCTCACAGTAAACTGTGGTGAGATCCTGAGTGACTGTTAACATACAGAAACTGTTAACTGATGAGAGCAAAAGATAAGCACAGTTGAGCACCACATCAACATAAA
>NW_024645539.1:0-374 GCF_008729295.1 Plectropomus leopardus
CAGCGTTTCGAAAGATCACTTTTTTGACCTTTTTCCCTGAGCTATAGTATGGCGTTTTTCTCCATACTAAACTTTGGCCTCAAACGCTCAAAATATTGACGTTTTAGACCATTTTTTCAACAGATTACACTATAAACAGCTCGAACATGCTGTTCTATGACTTTTTTCAGTAATTGGAGAGATTACTTTTTGACCATTTTTTCCTGAGCTATAGTATGACGTTTTTCTCCATACGAAACTTTGGCTTAAAATGCTCAAAATATTGAGTTTTTAGTTGATTTTTCTAACAGACTACAGTATAAACAGCATCAACATGCTGTTCAGTGACTTTTTTCAGCGTTTCGAAAGATCACTTTTTTGAACTTTTTTCGCTG
>NW_024645540.1:0-226 GCF_008729295.1 Plectropomus leopardus
TAATCATAAAAATAGATTTATTATCAGACTTTTACTGGAAATTCCCACTAAGAGTTATTACAAGCACAGGATCTCTTTTACAATGTATGTGCGTGCTTTCAATTTATATGCAAAAGAATGCATTTTCTTTGTTGATCAACATTACAGAAAAAAGGGCCACACATATAGAATAAAGCGACGGTGGTCCCAAGTTGGCTGGTACATAATGACACAAGTTCCCTTTTGG
>NW_024645541.1:0-444 GCF_008729295.1 Plectropomus leopardus
TTTATCATAGGCACAACATGTTGATTGACAAACACCAGTTGTCAACAACAGACTGCGTGGCTGTTCTGGAGAAGGCCAAGAAGGACTTCTTGGCAGTTATGGATAAACTGTTGGTTTGTCCTGGCACCCTGGGCGCTGACGAAAGGCTCTTTGTGGTGTACTACCTCTCAGCTGCTGTGATCTTGCGACACCTCCAACGACCGGGCGTGGTGGAGCACATGACCGTGAGTGTTTCCGTGTTATTTTGGTCTGCATTGGCAAATTTCGCCCTGATATTTTAGTCATTAACACTACTAATTAATTTGATATCCTCATATTTTTACAGGTCAGGGAGTGGCTTTCCAGGAGAAGATGCGAATCACACTACATCATTGGGGTAAAGGAGCACAAGACAGCAGCACAGCAAGTGGCCTCATTCGCCCTGTCAGAGCAGGAGGAGCGTGT
>NW_024645542.1:0-325 GCF_008729295.1 Plectropomus leopardus
TGTGCGTGCTTTCAATTTATATGCATAAGAATGCATTTTCTTTGTTGGTCAACATTACAGAAAAAAGGGCCACACATATAGAATAAAGCGACGGTGGTCCCAAGGTGGCTGGTACATAATGACACAAGTTCCCTTTTGGATAGGACAGAGTGATATTCACACTCCACCATAGATTAATGAAAAAGAAATAGAAAGGTGCATTTTGTAAAGAGAAAAATATCTAATACAAAAATGTATCTATTCAGTAAAGCTTCTCATTGTTTAGTAAATTGGCACCAGAAATGTTGCCATTGTAGCTTTTTAAAATAAAGGCTATAATGTGAAC
>NW_024645543.1:0-931 GCF_008729295.1 Plectropomus leopardus
TGACATTTTATTTCTGTTTCCTGAATATGTTTAACATGATGATCAGACGATCACTCTTACTCTTTAGTTTTGTTTTACTCCTATAGTTGAAACCAAACCTTTTATTATGATTAGATTGCACTTTGACTATGATTGAACAATTAAATGTTAACTTGGCACAAACTATGTAACATCACAATGGTATGCCATGAAATTCATGTAATTATTAGGTGATTAAATATGTTCAAATATTTAACTATCCATAAAAGTACAACGTTTGTATCAGTATTCAAGCTAGTGGAAATTTGAGTGGAGAATTATATGCTCAATCTGTAAATATCCAGATATGTTGTACCAGCTAAGATAAGCACTGTGCTTATCTAAAGTACAGTCAAAAGTACAGCCAAAAACCTATGGAATTTGAAATAGTTCATCTCAGCAGTTGAACAGAGGGTTTCAGAGGTTAATCATTCCTCTAACTGACTTATCCCTGTAACTGAGACAAACTGATGACTCACAAAACCTCCCATATTATAAATACCATTAAAGATTGCTCTAGTCATTTATATCATGATGGGTTGTCAATGTGTTTTCAACACAAGGTAAAAAGGAGCACACTCTAAACAGCAACTGAAAAACTTTTTCAGGTCCACGATTCAAAAAGCAATGTACGAAAAAACTAAAATGATATTTCTATCTCCAATTTCCTAAAAAAAATAAATAATTTTATTATTACATTTTTGTAAGATTATTTTCTTTGAACAATAATGCATCTAACTTATTTTTTTCCTATTCTTTGTCGTTTATCCATGTTGAAATGGGAATGTCACTATACTATATATCTAAGATGGAACTTGTGTCATTATATACCAGCCAACAGTGGACTCATCACTCATCACTCACTTGTCACTTTGTGCAACTCAAGTGTGGACCTCTTTTCTGCAATGTGGAG
>NW_024645544.1:0-233 GCF_008729295.1 Plectropomus leopardus
TTTGGGTTTAAGGGATAACAAACATTCTGTTGGTCCCCAAAATTAGGCTCTCGATGAGCAGAAGGAGCAGCTCCAGACTTTATACTTCATGACATTACAAGTCTGAGGCTTCTTTCTCTAGTGTCTAGATCAGAGATATCACACATACTGGCTGATCCCTTGGCCATGGAAAAAACATACTGGAACTCCTACTTTAGATGTTCACCTTTACAATGAAGGGTTTCCCAGAAAGG
>NW_024645545.1:0-236 GCF_008729295.1 Plectropomus leopardus
GAAGGAGCAGCTCCAGACTTTATACTTCATGACATTACAAGTCTGAGTCTTCTTTCTCTAGTGTCTAGATCAGAGATATCACACATACTGGCTGATCCCTTGGCCATGGAAAAAACATACTGGAATCCCTACTTTAGATGTTCACCTTTACAATGAAGGGTTTCCCAGAAAGGACCAAAACGATATAAAAGTCAGCAACAGTATTTGCTGATTAATCATAAAAATAGATTTATTAT
>NW_024645546.1:0-3113 GCF_008729295.1 Plectropomus leopardus
AAAAAAAAACAGCATACTATAGCACAGGGAAAATTGTCAAAAAAGTCATTGCTCAAAATGTTTAAAACAGTCATAGAAAAGCCTGTTTAGGTTGTTTAAAGTATAGCCTGTTGAATAAACGGTCCAAAAAGTCAATATTTTGAGCGTTTTAAGCCAAAGTACATTATGGCCAAAAAAGCCATACTATAGCACAGGGAAAAATGGTCAAAAAGGTCATCACTCCAAATGCTTAAAAAAGTGATAGTACAGCATGTTTAGGTTGGTTATAGTATAGCCTGATGAATAAACTGTGCAAAAACTCAATATTTTGAGCGTTTCAAGCCAAAGTACATTATGGCCAAAAAAGCCATACTATAGCACAGGGAAAAATGGTCGAAAAAGTCATCACTCCAAATGTTAAAAACAGTCATAGTACAGCATGTTTAACCTGTTTATAGTATAGCCTGATGAATAAATGGTCCAAAAACTCAATATTTTGAGAGTTTGGGGCCAAATACAGTATGGCAAAAAAAAACAGCATACTATAGCACAGGGAAAATTGTCAAAAAAGTCATCGCTCCAAATGCTTAAAACAGTCATAGAAAAGCCTGTTTAGGTTGTTTAAAGTATAGCCTGTTGAATAAACGGTCCAAAAACTCAATATTTTTGAGCGTTTTCAAGCAAAAGTACATTATGGCCAAAAAAAGCCATACTATAGCACAGGGAAAAATGGTGAAAAAACTCATCACTCAAAACGCTAAAAAAGTCATGGTACAGCATGTTTAGGTTGTTTTATAGTATAGTCTGATGAATAAAACTGTGCAAAAACTCAATATTTTGAGGTTTTCAAGCCAAAGTATAATTATGGCCAAAAAAAAGCCATACTATAGCACAGGGAAAAATCGTCGAAAAATTCATCACTCAAAATGCTTTTAAAAAGTGATAGTACAGCATGTTTAGGTGTTTTATTATAGTATAAAAGCTTGATGAATAAATGGTCCAAAAAAACTCAATATTTTGACTTCTTTTTTGTCAATGTATAACATGGAAAAATGGTGAAAAAACTCATCACTCAAAATGCTTAAAAAAGTCATAGTACAGCATGTTTAGGTTGGTTATAGTATAGCCTGATGAATAAACTGTGCAAAAAACTCAATATTTTGAGTGTTTTGCCAAAAAAAAACAGCATGGCAAAAAAAAATCCATACTATAGCACAGGGAAAAATGGCCGAAAAAAATTCGTTCCAAATGTTAAAAAACAGTCATAGTACAGCATGGATAGGTTGTTTATAGTATAGCCTGATGAATAAATGGTCCAAAAACTCAATATTTTGACCTTTTTTTGTCAATGTATAACATGGCCAAAAAAGCCATACTATAGCTTAAAACAGTGATAGTACGTTTATAGTGTAGCCTGTTGAATAAACGGTCAAAAAGTCAATATTTTGAACGTTTCAAGCCAAAGTACAGTATGGCAAAAAAAAGCCATACTATAGCACAGGGAAAAATGGTCAAAAAGTCATCACTCAGAATATTTAAAAAAGTCATAGTACAGCATGTTTAGGTTGTTTATAGTATAGCCTGATGAATAAACTGTGCAAAAAGTCAATATTTTGAGCGTTTTGGGCCAAAGGATAACATGGCAAAAAAAGCCGTGCTATAGCACAGGGAAAAATGGTCAAAAAAGTCATCACTCCAAATGCTTAAAAAAGTGATAGTACAGCATGTTTAGGTGTTTTGTAGTATAGCTTGATGAATAAATGGTCCAAAAACTCAATATTTTGACTTCTTTTTGTCAATGTATAACATGGCAAAAAAAGCCATACTATAGCACAGGGAAAAATGGTGAAAAAACTCATCACTCAAAATGCTTAAAAAAGTCATGGTACAGCATGTTTAGCTCAATTATATTATCGCCTAATGAATAAACTGTGCAAAAAGTCAGTATTTTGAGAGTTTTGGGCCAAAGTACAGTATGGCAAACAAAACAGCATACTATAGCACAGGGAAAAATGGTCAAAAAAGTCATCGCTCCAAATGCTTAAAAAAGTCATAGAAAAGCATGTTTAGGTTGTTTAAAGTATAGCCTGTTGAATAAACGGTCCAAAAAGTCAATATTTTGAGTGTTTCAAGCCAAAGTACAGTATGGCAAAAAAGCCATACTATAGCACAGGGAAAAATGATGAAAAAGTCATCACTCAAAATGCTTAAAAAAGTCATAGTACAGCATGTTTCGCTCATTTATATTATTGCCTAATGAATAAACTGTGCAAAAGGTCAATATTTTGAGAGTTTTGGGCCAAAGTATAACATGGCAAAAAAAACAGCATACTATAGCACAGGGAAAATGGTGAAAAAAACTGATCACTCAAAATGCTTAAAAAAGTCATAGTACAGCATGTTTAGGTTGGTTATAGTATAGCCTGATGAATAAACTGTGCAAAAACTCAATATTTTGACTTCTTTTTGTCAATGTATAACATGGCAAAAAAAGCCATACTATAGCACAGGGAAGAATGGTGAAAAAAATCATCACTCAGAATGCTTAAAAAAGTGATAGTACAGCATGTTTAGGTTGTTTATAGTATAGCCTGATGAATAAATGGTCCGAAAACTCAATATTTTAGGCTTTTTGAGCCAAAGAACAGTATGGCAAAAAAAATCCATACTATAGCACAGGGAAAAATGGTCAAAAAGGTCATCACTCCAAATGCCTAAAAAAGTGATAGTACAGCATGTTTAGGTGTTTTGTAGTATAGCTTGATGAATAAATGGTCCAAAAACTCAATATTTTGACTTCTTTTTGTCAATGTATGACATGGCAAAAAAAGCCATACTATAGCACAGGGAAAAATGGTTAAAAAAACTGATCACTCAAAATGCTTAAAAAAGTCATAGTACAGCATGTTTAGCTCATTTATATTATCGCCTAATGAATAAGCTGTGTAAAAAGTCAATATTTTGAGAGTTTTGGGCCAAAGTACATTATAGCAAAAAAACAGCATACTATAGCACATGGAAAATTATCAAAAAAGTCACCGCTCAAAATGCTTAAAACAGTCATAGTACAGCATGTTTAGGTTGTTTAAAGTATAGCCTGTTGAATAAATGGTCCAAAAAGTCAATATTTTGAG